>NC_084732.1:93844751-93914751 GCF_033978785.1 Entelurus aequoreus
TTTCAAGTAATCAGGTCAGTTGTTTATATTTGTGTATTCTCAGTGTAATATGGCGTCCCTATTCGGGGAATTCACTTTTCATCTTCTCTCTCTGCTTTTCCTCAAGAGAGCCCCCTTCTGTTTTCATCCACTTTCCTCTGGGAATAAGGCCGGCATCTATTTATATGCTTAGATGCTGTGGAGATCCATCCTTGTGGGACGTCTTCACAGCTCGTCTTGCACCTCCTGTCCTTTCTACATCTCTCTTATCTCCAACCGTGGAGTGTTCGGTTGGAGGTTAAGCTGTTTTCTTCGGACATTTTGCCCAGGGAAGCGTACATTTGAACCGATTTCCCGGCGCCTTGGAATCGATACCAGTACTCAATACATAAATACATTTTTTTAAAAATCTATTTTTTATTAATTTTTTTATCGATTAAGAATTGTTACAAATAAGAATCGCGATTAATCGGAAATTAGATTCTTTTTTTTGCACCCCGGCTCAAGGGGTGCAAAAGTTGTTACTTTTCTGTATGTTGGTGAATATTAATTGTTTTTGACAATAAAATCTCTTTTTTTTAATTGCAACATTTAAAAAATTAGCTGATTATGAATATTCTGTCCAGTCATTATATCTTGTTACATTATCACATTTCTGAGTCTCAATTACAGTTGCAAGTCCGAGACGTTAGATGGCAGTAGATTAAAGATGAATTAAAGATTAAAGTACCAATGATTGTCACACACACACTAGATGTGGTGAAATTTGTCCTCTGCATTTGACCCATCCCCTTGGGGAGCAGTGGGCAGCAGCGGTGCCGCGCCCGGGAATCATTTTGGTGATTTAACCCCCAACTCCAACCCTTGATGCTGAGTGCCAAGCAGGGAGGTATTGGGTCCCATTTTTATAGTCTTTGGTATGACTCGGTAGTGTACAGTTCATGGTGTTTTGGCATGTTTTTTTCTTCTTTGTAACGTGAACGGCCACTAAAAAAATCGGATTTGACCCAAAAAAAATTCCGAATCGGACATCCGACCCTGCCTTAGTTTTAGTATTCATTAACTAATTTGGAGGCGTCGACATCGCCGTGTAAAATCGCTAACGCTAATCGGTAGCATGTGAACAGCAAAGCCGATGTATATTAGCATCAAGCTAGCGCATTTTAGGTAAAGTGGAGCTTTGCTTTATTCACCGTATTTTTCGGGGATTTGGCAGGTGCAAAAAAAAAAGTGCGTATAAGTCAATTCATATTTTTATTATTATCATTATTGTGATGGTAGCATTTATGCTATAGAGCAACACATGGCACTTATAGCATAACAGAGAAGAATATAGGCGTTTTATTTTGTTAATTTACTACGTGTGTTGTTATTATCTTCTACGTCCAATATTTCCATTCAGAAAATGCTGACTTTGCACAAAATCCTTGCAATAGCCACACATGCGCCAGAGATCGACTCGGGTGAAAGCCGTGTTGCACGTGAGGCGGCATAGCTCGGTTGGCAGAGAGGTCGTGCCAGCAACTTGAGGGTTCCAGGTTCGATCCCCGCTTCCGCCATCCTAGTCACTGCCGTTGTGTCCTTGGGCAAGACACTTTACCCGCCTGCTCCCAGTGCCACCCACACTGGTTTAAATGTAACTTAGATATTGGGTTTCACTATGTAAAAGTGCTTTGAGTCACTAGAGAAAAGTGCTATATAAATTCACTTAACTTCCGTAAGATTGCATTCACGTTAGAAATCTTTTTTTGGGGGGGTTTTTTTGTAAAGTGAACGGACACTAAAAAGATCGGATTTGACAAAAAATGAATTCCGAATCGGACAGTTTTCATTCACTAATTTGGAGGCGTTGACATGGCCGTGTAAAATCGCTAATGCTAAACGGTAGCATGTGAACAGCAAATCCGATGTATATTAGCATCAAGCTAGCGCATTTTAGGAAAAGTGGAGCTTTGCTTTATTCACCGTATTTTTCGGGGATTCGGCCATACTTGCCAACCCTCCCGATTTTCCCAGGAGACTCCCGAATTTCAGTGCCCCTCCCTAAAATCTGCCGAATGTCTCCCGATTTCCACCCGGACAACAAATTTAAAAAAATAATAATAATTTTATTTTTTTTTCATAAAGAAATACAATCATGTGTGCTTACGGACTGTATCTCTGCAGACTGTATTGATCTATATTGATATATTGTGTTTTTTATGTTGATTTAATAAAAATAAAAACACTTTTTTTTATTATTTTTTTTATTTCTTGTGCGGCCCGGTACCAATCGGTCCGCGGCCCGGTGGTTGGGGACCACTGCCTTAAAGGCACTGCCTTTATCGCCCTCTACAACCTGTCGTCAAGTCCGCTTTTCCCCCAATAATCTGTGGCTTTTACACACACACACACAAGTGAATGCAAGGCATACTTGGTCAACAGCCATACAGGTCACACTGAGGGTGTCCGTATAAACAACTTTAACACTGTTACAAATATGCGCCACACTGTGAACCCACACCAAACAAGAATGACAAACACATTTCCGGAGAACATCCGTACCGTAACACAACATAAACACCAACAGAACAAATACCCAGAACCCCTTGCAGCACTAACTCTTCCGGGACGCTACGATATACACCCTCGCTACCACCAAATGCATCCAGCGGGGCATCACAACAAAATCAGACATAATAATGTGTTAATTCCACGACTGTATATATCGGTATTGGTTGATATCGGAATCGGTAATTAAGAGTTGGGCAATAATCGGCAAAAAAGCCATTATCGGACATTTCCAGTCTAGGTCTCAAGGTTGGCAAGTATGGATTCGGCAGGTGCTAAAAAAAAAAAAGTGCAGGATTCGGTACATGAATATAAATGAATGTTTGGCAGCCACGTCTCGGACATAAATGCTTGTCGCTCGACATCAGCGTGTTTACCTGCACCTGAACAGTATCTTACTCAAAATGCATCTACTGAAAATTTCTCCTGAAAATGATTTGAGTTGACTTTTTTTGGCAGTAGCGTTACATATGCACACCGCCCCTTCAGCAGAGCTTAAACGCTGCACATATCAGCACTCTCTATGCATGCTAATACATACATAGCAGAGATCCCCTCCAGTAATGGGGAGGTTCTCCTCCGCCAAGTTATGCATTTTTATGGCCCCGGTTACACGGAAAATGATGCAGGTTCCGTACGGCCGCGACGGCTGCGACGCCGCTTACAAAGATTGTGTCCGTGTGTAGGGATCTTGTTTTCCAGCATAACAACGTGCATGTGCTACACTCCAAATGTCTCCATTACGATGCAAGAGGTTCTCTGCAGGTACCCTCCTTTCTGAAGTTTCAACAGAAACCACATTTTTTATTTATTTTTTTATTTTTTTGCCAATCATTCACAGTCATTTTGTAAGACAAGAGCGCGTGTTTGTCTCTTTTTGTGCATTCTAACTAGTAAATAAACTTTAGCAAAAGTCAGCTAACAATGGAGCCAATAGTAGTCGCACTATTCCGCCTATAGTGGTTCTCAAACTTTGTCCACCGAGTACCACTTCAGATTACCTCCCTGCTTGGACAAATGATGACCAAGGACCTTATATTTTTGAGCCCGAGTATACAGAGGATGAGTTTTAGAAGCTGAGTGATAAACGCATCCAGCATGTAGCAGTATGTAATGTAGTCACAGACACATTCATTATAACATGTCATATTTACGTATTTTGTTCATTTTTAGCATACGGCGGCGTATTAATTTCACAGATGCATCACCACGTTGGCTTTTCCCTTCAACAACAACAACACTACTAATCATGACAGGCTACACGAGAGCCAACAAAGACTACTTGGGGACAAATTATATATATTTTTGAGCCTGAGTATACAGAGGATGAGTCTTAAAAGCTGAGCGATAATCGCATCCAGCATGTAGCAGTATGTAATGTAGTCACAGACACATTCATTATAACATGTCATATTTACGTATTTTGCTCATTTTAAGCATACGGCGGCGTATTAATTTCACCGATGCATCACCACGTTGGCTTTTCCCTTCAACAACAACAACACTACTAATCATGGCAGGCTTCACGAGAGCGAACAAAGACTACTTGGGGACAAATTATATATATTTTTGAACCTGAGTATACAGAGGATGAGTTTTAGAAGCTGAGCGATGAACGCATCCAGCATGTCGCAGTATGTAATGTAGTCACAGACACATTCATTATAACATGTCATATTTACGTATTTTGTTCATTTTAAGCATACAGCGGCGTATTAATTTCACAGATGGCTTTTCCCTTTAACAACAACAACAACACTACTAATCATGGCAGGCTACACGAGAGCCAACAAAGACTACTTGGGAACAAATTATATATATTTTTGAGCCTGAGTATACAGAGGATGAGTCTTAAAAGCTGAGCGATAATCGCATCCAGCATGTAGCAGTATGTAATGTAGTCACAGACACATTCATTATAACATGTCATATTTACGTATTTTGCTCATTTTAAGCATACAGCGGCGTATTAATTTCACCGATGCATCACCACGTTGGCTTTTCCCTTCAACAACAACAACACTACTAATCATGGCAGGCTTCACGAGAGCCAACAAAGACTACTTGGGGACAAATTATATATATTTTTGAGCCTGAGTATACAGAGGATGAGTTTTAGAAGCTGAGCGATAAACGCATCCAGCATGTAGCAGTATGTAATGTAGTAACAGACACATTCATACTAACATGTAATATTTAAGTATTTTGCTCATTTTAAGCATACAGCGGCGTATTAATTTCACAGATGGCTTTTCCCTTTAACAACAACAACAACACTACTAATCATGGCAGGCTTCACGAGAGCGAACAAAGACTACTTGGGGACAAATTATATATGTTTTTGAGCCTGAGTACACAGAGGATGAGTTTTAGAAGCTGAGCGATAAACGCATCCAGCATGTAGCAGTATGTAATGTAGTCACAGACACATTCATTATAACATGTCATATTTACGTATTTTGCTCATTTTAAGCATACGGCGGTGTATACATTTCACAGATGCATCACCACGTTGGCTTTTCCCTTCAACAACAACAACACTACTAATCATGGCAGGCTTCACGAGAGCCAACAAAGACTACTTGGGGACAAATTATATATATTTTTGAACCTGAGTATACAGAGGATGAGTTTTAGAAGCTGAGCGATAATCGCATCCGGCATGTAGCAGTATTGCTAAGTGGTAAACAAGAAGTACAAACTACAAACATAATAAAATAATCACTTACTCCACTATGTCTGCTCTCACTGGGATGCCGACTAATGGGATGTTTATATCTTCCCGTTTAGATGAAGAATTAATCATAGAATGTGTCATGATCTGTCACTACAGATCATGTTTGTTTATGGTTTGTTGTTGGGGCTCCCAAGTCTCCCTTAGTTACTTTTTTCTGTTGCTAGGACCATTGGGCGTTTCACACCTGGTTTTGTTTCTTGATTATTGCCATCATATTGTAGTTTACACATATCTCTTATGTGTGACTGCCATCATAATGCAGTCTACATGTATCTCTTATGTGTGACTGCCATCCTATTGCAGTCTAGACGTATCTCTTATGTGTGACTGCCATCCTATTGCAGTCTAGACGTATCTCTTATGTGTGACTGCATCCTATTGCAGTCTACGCTTATCTCTTATGTGTGACTGCCATCATAATGCAGTCTACACGTATCTCTTATGTGTGACTGCCATCATATTGCAGTCTACACGTATCTCTTATGTGTGACTGCCATCATATTGCAGTCTACACGTATCTCTTATGTGCGACTGCCATCATATTGCAGTCTACACGTATCTCTTATGTGCGACTGCCATCATATTGCAGTCTACGCGTATCTCTTATGTGTGACTGCCATCATATTGTAGTCTACGCGTATCTCTTATGTGTGACTTCCATCATATTGCAGTCTACACGTATCTCTTATGTGCGACTGCCATCATAATGCAGGCTACACGTGTCTCTTATGTGTGACTGCCATCATATTGCAGTCTACACGTATCTCTTATGTGCGACTGCCATCATATTGCAGTCTACGCGTATCTCTTATGTGTGACTGCCATCATATTGCAGTCTACGTGTATCTCTTATGTGTGACTGCCATCATATTGCAGTCTACACGTATCTCTTATGTGTGACTGCCATCATATTGCTGTCCACGCGTATCTCTTATGTGTGACTGCCATCATAATGCAGTCTACACGTATCTCTTATGTGTGACTGCCATCCTATTGCAGTCTACACGTATCTCTTATGTGTGACTGCCATCCTATTGCAGTCTACGCTTATCTCTTATGTGTGACCGCCATCATAAGGCAGTCTACACGTATCTCTTATGTGTGACTGCCATCATATTGCAGTCTACACGTATCTCTTATGTGTGACTGCCATCATATTGCAGTCTACACGTATGTCTTATGTGCGACTGCCATCATATTGCAGTCTACACGTATCTCTTATGTGTGACTGCCATCATATTGCAGTCTACGCGTATCTCTTATGTGTGACTGCCATCATAATGCAGTCTACACGTATCTCTTATGTGTGACTGCCATCATATTGCAGTCTACACGTATCTCTTATGTGTGACTGCCATCATATTGCAGTCTACGCGTATCTCTTATGTGTGACTGCCATCATATTGCTGTCTACGCGTATCTCTTATGTGTGACTGCCATCATATTGCAGTCTACACGTATCTCTTATGTGTGACTGCCATCATATTGCAGTCTACACGTATCTCTTATGTGCGACTGCCATCATATTGCAGTCTACACGTATCTCTTATGTGCGACTGCCATCATATTGCAGTCTACACGTATCTCTTATGTGCGACTGCCATCATATTGCAGTCTACTCGTATCTCTTATGTGTGACTGCCATCATATTGCAGTCTACACGTATCTCTTATGTGTGACTGCCATCTACTGGTCACACTTATTACACTATGTACCAAGTAAAATTGCTTCGAGGTCGGTAAGCACAACCAGAATTATTCCGTACATAAGACGCACTGTTGAGTTTTGAGGGGAGAAAAATTATTTTAAGTGCGCCTTATAGTAAGGAAAATACGGTAACTTTCACCAGCTCAGAGGCGATCCAGCAGCTCACCGGCTCAATATGTCAATGTAGCAGTTTAAGCTAGTTAGCGCTAGTCAGCTAAAAATAGTTTGTCTGCGTTAGCACTTATAATAACAATATTCTTAATATTTGGTTATTGTTTAGGTCAGGAGATGTAAATGAAGTATTCTTGGTGGTTTTTGGATGTTTTTTAAGGCGTCTTTATGAGCGGAATAGTGTATTCTCATTAGCCATCTCGTACTAGCCGTATTTTACGACTTAGAATGCATACAAAAAGACAAACACATGTGTTCTTGTCTTACATGGGATTGTGAATGATTCAAACAATCCCCCCCCCCAAAAAAGTGCACTTCCCCTTTAAGGCTGGAAATGGCCCGTAGGTGTGTGTCAGCGGGGAATTGTTTGTCCACGCGTGATTGACCGGAGACCAGCGCAGGGTCCGACCCGCCTTCGCAGCAGGACAAAAGCCAAGACGTCTATATGAGAACAATACATTCCCCGTAGGTTCCCCTCAGCATGCGTTGTGTTTGCCGGCAGCAGGATGCTGTTTGCAAACACCAAATGATTACAAACAACCCTGCACGGCATCAAATTGAACAGCAAACTGAAATCTGTTCTAATTAGCAACTGATAGAAATTTAGAGTATTTAGTGCTGCGGCTTAAATTTCCCCCAGGATGTGCTCGAAAGAGGAAGGAGGGAAAAAAAAGAGCAGAGCTAACAAAGAGACGATTAGACGCAGCATATGGATGGAGTAACAATGAATGAAAAGCTCAATTAGGCCCGAAAGTGTAAGTAACTTTCCTGCAAGTTTTGAAAGTTGTTTGCTTTAATGTCGTTACATCTTCTAAAAAAAGTCATTTATGTCAGCATTAGTTTGACCTGCAATGGTTCTGGGAATTTATTCAGTCGCTGCAGGATTTCGCAGGCTTTTTTTTGGGGGTGATTGTCGCAACCTTAAAGTGCAGGACTTTGCAGAAGCTTTTTCAAAAAGGTGCAGCAAAAACAGACTTTTTTACTCAACTGTAGGGCCGATAATCTTTGGGATGTTCACGATTTGATTCGATTCTCGGGGGTAACGATTCTCCATTCAAAATCTACACTTTTATTAAAGGTTTTTTTAGGTGGCAGTTCTATGATTAATTACATTCCTCCATAAAATAGAGAAACAGCTCTGATCAATTTCTATAGAATAGAAAGTAGTTTATTGATCCCTGGGGGAAATTCAGCACCACAGTTCGCTCACAATAAACAATAAACACTTAAATATTTTTTACATGTGAATAATATGAATACAGTCTATTATACAGCATTATTCACATGTGGATAATATAAATACAGTCTATTATACAGCATTATTTACATGTGAATAATATAAATACAGTCTATTATACAGCATTATTCACGTGTGAATATTATAAATACAGTCTATTATACAGCGTTATTCACATGTGAATAGTATAAATACAGTCTATTATACAGCATTATTTACATGTGAATAATATAAATACAGTCTATTATACAGCATTATTTACATGTGAATAATATAAATACAGTCTATTATACAGCATTATTTACATGTGAATAATATAAATACAGTCTATTATACAGAATTATTCACATGAGAATAATATAAATACAGTCGATTATACAGCATTATTCACATGTGAATAATATAAATACAGTCTATTATACAGCATTATTCACATGTGAATAATATAAATACAGTCTATTATACAGCATTATTCACATGTGAATAATATAAATACAGTCTATTATACAGCATTATTTACATGTGAATAATATAAATACAGTCTATTATACAGCATTATTCACATGTGGATAATATAAATACAGTCTATTATACAGCATTATTCACATGTGAATAGTATAAATACAGTCTATTATACAGCATTATTTACATGTGAATAATATAAATACAGTCTATTATACAGCATTATTTACATGTGAATAATATAAATATAGTTTATTATACAGCATTATTCACATGTGAATAATATAAATACAGTCTATTATACAGCATTATTCACATGTGGATAATATAAATACAGTCTATTATACAGCATTATTCACATGTGAATAATATAAATACAGTCTATTATACAGCATTATTCACATGTGAATAATATAAATACAGTCTATTATACAGCATTATTCACATGTGAATAATATAAATACAGTCTATTATACAGCATTATTCACATGTGAATAGTATAAATACAGTCTATTATACAGCATTATTTACATGTGAATAATATAAATACAGTCTATTATACAGCATTATTTACATGTGAATAATATAAATATAGTTTATTATACAGCATTATTCACATGTGAATAATATAAATACAGTCTATTATACAGCATTATTCACATGTGAATAATATAAATACAGTCTATTATACAGCATTATTTACATGTGAATAATATAAATACAGTCTATTATACAGCATTATTTACATGTGAATAATATAAATACAGTCTATTATACAGCATTATTCACGTGTGAATATTATAAATACAGTCTATTATACAGCATTATTCACATGTGAATAGTATAAATACAGTCTATTATACAGCATTATTTACATGTGAATAATATAAATACAGTCTATTATACAGAATTATTTACATGTGAATAATATAAATACAGTCTATTATACAGCATTATTCACATGTGAATAATATAAATACAGTCTATTTTACAGAATTATTCACATGTGAATAATATAAATACAGTCTATTATACAGCATTATTCACATGCGAATAATATAAATATAGTCTATTATACAGCATTATTCACATGTAAATAATATAAATATAGTCTATTATACAGCATTATTCACATGTGAATAGTATAAATACAGTCTATTATACAGCATTATTTACATGTGAATAATATAAATACAGTCTATTATACAGCATTATTCACATGTGAATAATATAAATACAGTTGTTTTTTTTACAGAATTATTCACATGTGAATAATATAAATACAGTCTATTATACAGCATTATTCACATGTAAATAATATAAATACAGTCTTTTATACAGCATTATTCACATGTGAATAATATAAATACAGTCTATTATACAGCATTATTCACATGTGAATAGTATAAATACAGTCTATTATACAGCATTATTTACATGTGAATAATATAAATACAGTCTATTATACAGAATTATTTACATGTGAATAATATAAATACAGTCTATTATACAGCATTATTCACATGTGAATAATATAAATACAGTCTATTTTACAGAATTATTCACATGTGAATAATATAAATACAGTCTATTATACAGCATTATTCACATGCGAATAATATAAATATAGTCTATTATACAGCATTATTCACATGTAAATAATATAAATATAGTCTATTATACAGCATTATTCACATGTGAATAGTATAAATACAGTCTATTATACAGCATTATTTACATGTGAATAATATAAATACAGTCTATTATACAGCATTATTCACATGTGAATAATATAAATACAGTTGTTTTTTTACAGAATTATTCACATGTGAATAATATAAATACAGTCTATTATACAGCATTATTCACATGTAAATAATATAAATACAGTCTTTTATACAGCATTATTCACATGTGAATAATATAAATACAGTCTATTATACAGCATTATTCACATGTGAATAATATAAATGAAGTCTATTATACAGCATTATTCACATGTAAATAATATAAATATAGTTTATTATACAGCATTATTCACATGTGAATAATATAAATACAGTCTTTTATACAGCATTATTCACATGTGAATATTATAAATACAGTCTATTATACAGCATTATTCACATGTAAATAATATAACTACAGTCTATTATACAGCATTATTCACATGTAAATAATATAAATATAGTCTATTATACAGCATTATTCACATGTGAATAAGATAAATACAGTCTATTATACAGCATTATTCACATGTGAATAATGTAAATACAGTCTATTATACAGCATTATTCACATGTGAATAATATAACTACAGTCTATTATACAGCATTATTCACATGTAAATAATATAAATAGAGTCTATTATACAGCATTATTCACATGTGAATAATATAAATACAGTCTAGTATACAGCATTATTCACATGTAAATAATATAAATATAGTCTATTATACAGCATTATTCACATGTGAATAAGATAAATACAGTCTATTATACAGCATTATTCACATGTGAATAATATAACTAAAGTCTATTATACAGCATTATTCACATGTAAATAATATAAATAGAGTCTATTATACAGCATTATTCACATGTGAATAATATAAATACAGTCTAGTATACAGCATTATTCACATGTAAATAATATAAATATAGTCTATTATACAGCATTATTCACATGTGAATAAGATAAATACAGTCTATTATACAGCATTATTCACATGTGCATAATGTAAATACAGTCTATTATACAGCATTATTCACATGTGAATAATATAACTACAGTCTATTATACAGCATTATTCACATGTAAATAATATAAATACAGTCTATTATACAGCATTATTCACATGTGAATAATATAAATACAGTCTATTATACAGCATTATTCACATGTGAATAATATAAATACAGTCTATTATACAGCATTATTCACATGTGAATAATATAAATACAGTCTATTATACAGCATTATTCACATGTGAATAATATAAATACAGTCTATTATACATTCAAGTACAGTCAAAAAGGAACATATGCATTATAGAGTATATTATGCATTATACAGTATATTACTTAAAGTAAAACTGGTTTTGTTTACTAAAATGCTTCGCAAACATTTAATAAAGTCGATTTGCTTCCTTTTTGTGGTCAACCGACAGACGAGGAGACTTGTCTCCTGGCACGAGATTTAAAAACAAAAAGTGACCCTTCTGTATTTCACATGGCAGTTTCACATCTCATTCATTCCGCAGAACGACTTATGATCCATTAATAACTGCAGCTGGCGGCTGGATTGAGATATTCCACCTTCCACCCCGACAGGAAGAGTGGCTGATATCGAAGTACGCCGCGTCAGCAGATGTGTGATGTGATCTTGCAAACCGCCCTAATAGACAACACAGTTCAATTACTGGGTGCTGGCTTTTTATTTCCCCCAGTCCTGTTTTGTCCATGATTTATTTGACATGACTCACTCAGCGTAGTTATCAATCAGGTATTTTCTTACCTGATTGAAAGTCATCTTTATTTTTGGTACATTGTATGTAGAGCTGGGTAGCGTTCACATTTAAACTGATACGGTACCAATTCCAGGTACTCAAAGGTAGCAATTGTTGCTACTTTTCCGTGTGTTGATAAATATGAATTAGTTTTGATAATAAAATCTTGTTTTTATACAACATTTAGAAATGAGCTGATTACGACTGCTGTCCAGTTTAGGTTTGTACGGTATACCGGTACTAGTTTAGTATTGGGTTACTAATTAATCAAAAACGGTACTATACTCTGTTTGAAAAGTATCGGTTCGCCATATTTTTTTTTCCTATAAGCATGATAGTGTGTCGTGACATTGCTGGTTTTACGAGCAGAGGAGCATGTTTGGCAGCGCGCAGTCACAGAGTACTTACAAGCAGACACAGTGTGTAGACAGAAAAGGGAGAACGGACGCATTTTGGCTTCAAAACTAACGATAAAGGCGAAGTTATAACACTGAAACGCCCTCAGGAAGAGGTGCTTTAAGACATGGCTATCTAGTTAGCAGCTTTTGTCCACGTCTTTCTGGGTGTTGTTGATAAATGGCTATCGCTTTGCATAGTAGAGCTTTAACTTGCACTTACAGATGTAGCGACCAACTGTAGTTACTGACAGTGGTTTTCTGAAGTGTTCCTGAGCCCATGTGGTGATATCCTTTAGATATTGATGTCGGTTTTTGATACAGTGTCGTCTGAGGGATCGAAGGTCACGGTCATTCAATGTTGGTTTCCGGGCCATGTCGCTTACGTGGAGTGATTTCTCCAGATTCTTTGAACCTTTTGATGATATTATGGACCGTAGATGTTGAAATCCCTAAATTTCTTGCAATTGCACTTTGAGAAACGTTGTTCTTCAACTGTTTGACTATTTGCTCACGCATTTGTGGACAAAGGGGTGTACCTCGCCCCATCCTTTCTTGTGAAAGACTGAGCATTTTTTGGGAAGCTGTTTTTATACCCAATCATGGCACCCACCTGTTCCCAATTAGCCTGCACACCTGTGAGATGTTCCAAATAAGTGTTTGATGAGCATTCCTCAACTTTATCAGTATTTATTGCCACCTTTCCCAACTTCTTTGTCACGTGTTGCTGGCATCAAATTCTAAAGTTGATGATTATTTGCCAAAAATAATTATTTTTATCAGTTTGAACATCAAATATGTTGTCTTTGTAGCATATTCAACTGAATATGGCTTGAAAATGATTTGCACATCATTGTATTCCGTTTATATTGACATCTAACACCATTTCCCAACTCATATGGAAACGGGGTTTGTAAGTTGAAAAGGATTTGCAAAATCATTGTATTCTCTTTTTATTTACCATTTACACAACGTGCCGACTTCACTGGTTTTGGGGTTTATATTTTGTTACGACTGCAGCACGACGAATAAGACCCGCCTTTCAAATCGGCTTCTTTTCAGAGACGTTTAAAAACTTTTTTAAAAAATGAGAAAAGGAAGTGATTCACAATCAAGCGTTTTAATGGCCTACCCTCATATTAACGTACTTTGCACCTCGGGTGTGAGTTTTGCACCAGTCAGCAGTGGAAGTCTTACATTCCGCGCACACCTTCCCCCCCCCCGCCCTGCTCCATTCCGCTTTAAAAATAGCAGCGATGGCGGCGCCGCTGAACTGTGACGCATCGTGTCGGCTTGAGTTGCCGCTAGAAAACCTACGGTGCCGTGACAAGATGTGAAAGTGCCGTCTGCTTTACCACATGTGACGCGCCGCCTCTCTGAGGCGTCGCTTCCTGGCCTTCCCTTTGGCGTCTTTCCTCTCAGCTACTTAGCAGATGACGACTATATATATGTACATCTGATCCATTATTGTTACCGTGGCGGTGTCACTCTGGATCTGCATTCATGTAACGAGAGCGGCTTGCTCCACGAGAGATGGCGTGCATCTTTTACTTTGCCTCTGTTTAAGTGGGAGATTTATAAATAATTGATGGTAAATATTTGAGTCTCAGTGAAGCATGTTTGCCTCGCTCTTTTCCATTCCTGCGGAAAATAAACACCGACGACCGCGCTGGCAATGAGGTGGGAGTTATAAACTGATCCATATCTGAGTGACTGGTATTTAAAATGTGTCTCCTTAACCTGGGGTGTCCAAAGTGCGGGCCCCAGCTCACTTTTTACCGGCACCCTCTAAAAATCATCAAGTAGAATAAAAGAGTAAAAAGTTGAAATGTAATAAGAAAATGTTGCAATTTACTCTAATAACACAAAAAGTTTCTATGCAGGCTGTTTTATTTATTTTTCTTTAAAGGCCTACTGAAATGAATTGTTTTTATTTAAACGGGGATAGCAGATCCATTCTATGTGTCATACTTGATCATTTTGCGATATTGCCATATTTTTGCTGAAAGGATTTATTGGAGAACAACGACGATAAAGTTCGCAACTTTTGGTCTCTGATAAAAAAAAAGCCTTGCCTATACCGGAAGTAGCGTGACGACACCGGAGGAAGGACTGCTCACATTTCCCCATTGTTTACACCAGCAGTGAGAGAGATTCGGACCGACAAAGCGACGATTACCCCATTAATTTGAGCCAGGATGAAAGATTCGTGGATGAGGAACGTGAGAGTGAAGGACTAGCGTGCAGTGCAGGACGCATCTTTTTTCGCTCTGACCGTAACTTAAGTACAAGGGTTCATTGGATTCCACACTCTCTCCTTTTTCTATTGTGGATCACGGATTTGTATTTCAAACCACCTCGGATACTATATCCTCTTGAAAATGAGAGTCGAGAACGCGAAATGGACATTCACAGTGACTTTTATCTCCACGACAATACATCGGCGAAGCTCTTTAGCTACGGAGCTAACGTGATAGCATCGGGCTTTACTGCATATAGAAACAAAACAAATAAGCCCCTGACTGGAAGGATAGACAGAAGATCAACAATACTACCAAACTCTGGACATGTAAACACATAATGCTTTCCAGCTTGGCGAAGCTTAGCAATGCTGTTGCTAACGACGCCATTGAAGCTAACTTAGCTACGGAACCTCGACAGAGCTATGCTAAAAATATTAGCTCTGCACCTACGCCAGCTCTCATCTGCTCATCACGACCCGTGCTCACCTGCGTTCCAGCGATCGACGGTACGACGAAGGACTTCACCCGATCACCGATGCGGTTGGCGGCCCGGAGACAGAGGAAGTCAAGGTGAGGTCGTTCGGCTAGCGCGTCTGCTATCCTCAAAGTCCTCCTGCTTGTGTTGCTGCAGCCAGCCGCTAATACACCGATCCCAACTACAGCTTTCTTCTTTGCAGTCTCCATTGTTCATTAAACAAATTGCAAAAGATTCACCAACACAGATGTCCAGAATACTGTGGAATTTTGAGATGAAAACAGAGCTTTTTGTATTGGATTCAATGGGCTCCGAATACTTCCGCTTCAACCGTTGACGTCACGCGCATACGTCATCATATCGAAACGTGTTCAGACGGAAATTTGCCGGGAAATTTAAAATTGCACTTTATAAGTTAACCCGGCCGTATTGGCATGTGTTGCAATGTTAAGATTTCATCATAGATATATAAACTATCAGACTGCGTGGTCGGTAGTAGTGGCTTTCAGTAGGCCTTTAAAACTGTCATTACTCAAAAAATAATAACAAATCAAATTCAATGTTGTTATGAGTTATTGATCTATTTATGGCTCTAATTACTTCACATCAAAAATTCCACTTTGAAATATTTTTTGGGGAAAATATTACAAATAAAAAACAAAGTTTTGTTTGGCAAAAAGGGCATAAAACAAACAAACCAAAAATAAATAAAAACGTAAAATTGCCATTACCAATTGTTTACCATGAATTGATTAACGTGGACCCCGACTTAAACAAGTTGAAAAACTTATTGGGGTGTTACCATTTAGTGGTCAATTGTACAGAATATGTACTGTACTGTGCAATCTACTAATACAAGTTTCAATCAATGAGTTATTGACCTATTCAAGGCTCCAATTACCTCACAGCATACACTACCGTTCAAAAGTTTGGGGTCGCATTGAAATGTCCTTATTTTTGAAGGAAAAGCACTGTACTTTTCAATGAAGATAACTTTAAACTAGTCTTAACTTTAAAGAAATACACTCTATACATTGCTAATGTGGTAAATGACTATTCTAGCTGCAAATGTCTGGTTTTTGGTGCAATGTCTATATGTATAGAGGCCCATTTCCAGCAACTATCACTCCAGTGTTCTAATGGTACAATGTGTTTGCTCATTGGCTCAGAAGGCTAATTGATGATTAGAAAACCCTTGTGCAATCATGTTCACACATCTGAAAACAGTTTAGCTCGTTACAGAAGCTACAAAACTGACCTTCGTTTGAGCAGATTGAGTTTCTGGAGCATCACATTTGCGGGGTCAATTAAACGCTCAAAATGGCCAGAAAAAGAGAACTTTCATCTGAAACTCGACAGTCTATTCTTGGTCTTAGAAATGAAGGCTCAAACACAAAATTGTTTGGGTGACCCCAAACTTTTGAACGGTAGTGTATATACGACTTTAAAATATTTCACAATTCCTAGAGGGATTACAAATTCTCATGATTGTGATTATCATCATGTCAGGATTGTGGATCATATTCAAAATAAAAAAATAAAAAACGTTTTTTCTTGAAATGTAAATATCTGACATATCCTCCTGGCTGAAAGCAGACTATTGCACTTGTTGTCTTCAGCCAGTGAATGTTATGTACTTATATGCCAGCGGCACTGTCTACCACGTGTGTGTGTGTGTGTGTGCGTGTGTGTGTGTGTGTGTGTGTGTGTGTGTGTGTGTGTGTGTGTGTGTGTGTGTGTGTGTGTGTGTGTGTGTGTGTGTGTGTGTGTGTGTTTTCATTTTCCATTTGGAGTTGTGAAAACTTTTCTCATGTTGTCTGAAGACACTTCAGAATGTTCTTTGAAGGCACATCTCTGAGAGGTGTGGAATCACTTTAGAGTTCATTTCAAGAGTAAAAAAAAATGTCTGATGCTGACTTCAGTCAATCTTTTGTGGTCAATATTCACTATATAAATATATACATTTATATGTCTTGACTCACGTCGAGCTGTCTCTTAAATGATTTGGATTTAAAATGACCTCTTTTTTTTTTTTGTATTACTATTGCAGGATTTTTCCACTAAAGCGGTTGGTTGTTTTTTCCTTTTAAGGTCCTGCTCTGGTGGGGGTCATCAAGAAGGACTGGGCCACTGGTAGCAGTATCGCCCTCTCCTGGACAGAAGAGGAACATCCGCCCTTGGACATTGTGGACTATGAGGTCAAATACTACGAGAAGGTAGTGATCATTATCTACTTATGATGGCCAAATCACACTGCACTAACACATTTGAACAAAGTGCACATTTAAGAGTGACACCCGTTTACACTCATTTAGCAGGTTTTTTCCACCATATTCAAATTATATGACCGAATATGTGGTTTGTTGTTGTATAAACTATAAGCTTTCATTTGCAATAATCATAGACATTAGGAAATGCCTTAACATACATAATGCAAGTTTCACTTTCGGAAAAAAATAACAACTTTTCCACCATATTGTAGTGCCGAGATTTAGAGATTCAAGTGTTAAAAGTTTAAAAAAAAAAAAAAAGGGATGACACATTTTTTGCATTTTTTTGAGTGGAGCCCTTTTGGATGCCTCATAATTTTATTGGGACTTTTTTATTTTTAAAAACTATCAGTCCTTTAAAAATATTTAATATTTGAGGATCTAATCACCCCCCAAAAAATTCCACATTGAACATTTTTTGGTGTGTAATTAGAACCTCAAATAGGTCAATAATTAAAAACATTGATTTTATTTCATCAATATTTTCAGAGCAATGACAGTTTTGAAAAATAAAAATATTATAAATATTGCATATTTTGCCTGTTCGTCCTAAAAAATATATTTTTTTCTGACAAAAAGGGCATTAAACATTTTTTTATTTCTTTTAAATAGTTATATTGACGGGTAGACCTGGAGTTGATCTAGAGATTCAAGTGTTGAATTAAAAAAATATATATAAAAATTGTAAATGACTGGATCAAACTTGAGGGGAGCCCTAAGGGTGAAACATATATATGTATATATTTATGACAATGACAAGAAACAAGAAAATCCTGGAGGGACCGATTAATGTGTAGAAAAATTGTAGAAAAATTGCAGGCATAATATAAAGGAACATTTAAAAAAAAAAAAATAATAATATAGTATAATCAATGAAAATGTCATTACTGCAGTAAGTGTGTTCTTCCACTGTCCCTGCATCATGTGCACTAGTTAGTTACTCTTATTGTACATGTTTTAATGTGCACTAGTTAGTTACTCTTATTGTACATGTTTTAATGTGCACTAGTTAGTTACTCTTATTGTACATGTTCTAATGTGTACTAGTTAGTTATTATAGTCTTATTGTAGATGTTTTAATGTGCACCAGTTAGTTATTATAGTCTTATTATACATGTTTTAATGTGCACCAGTTAGTTATTATAGTCTTATTGTAGATGTTTTAATGTGCACCGGTTAGTTATTATAGTCTTATTATAGATGTTTTAATGTGCACCAGTTAGTTATTATAGTCTTATTATAGATGTTTTAATGTGCACCAGTTAGTTATTATAGTCTTATTATAGATGTTTTAATGTGCACCAGTTAGTTATTATAGTCTTATTATAGATGTTTTAATGTGCACCAGTTAGTTATTATAGTCTTATTATAGATGTTTTAATGTGCACCAGTTAGTTATTATAGTCTTATTGTAGATGTTTGAAAGTGCACCAGTTAGTTATTATAGTCTTATTGTAGATGTTTTAATGTGCACCAGTTAGTTAATATAGTCTTATTATAGATGTTTTAATGTGCACTAGTTAGTTATTATTGTCTTATTATAGATGTTTTAATGTGCACCAGTTAGTTATTATAGTCTTATTATAGATGTTTTAATGTGCACCAGTTAGTTATTATAGTCTTATTATAGATGTTTTAATGTGCACTAGTTAGTTATTATAGTCTTATTATAGATGTTTGAATGTGCACCAGTTAGTTATTATAGTCTTATTATAGATGTTTGAATGTGCACCAGTTAGTTATTATAGTCTTATTGTAGATGTTTTAATGTGCACCAGTTAGTTATTATAGTCTTATTATAGATGTTTGAATGTGCACTACTTAGTTATTATAGTCTTATTATAGATGTTTTAATGTGCACCAGTTAGTTATTATAGTCTTATTGTAGATGTTTTAATGTGCACCAGTTAGTTATTATAGTCTTATTATAGATGTTTGAATGTGCACCAGTTAGTTATTATAGTCTTATTATAGATGTTTTAATGTGCACTACTTAGTTATTACAGTCTTATTATAGATGTTTAATTCATCCTGCTGTGATCAATTCCACCTTTAACTCTGCTTGGCGTGGTTGTGGTGTGGTTATGTCTGCACAGCACTTTGCTTGTTTTTAAAAGTGCCACATGAACTAATGAAGTGAATTGAAGGAGTCTCTCTGGCATTATCTCTTGTCTGCTTTAGGAAGAAGAGCAGCTGAGCTACTCGTCCACACGGACCAGCACTCCCAGTGTGGTGGTGTCGGGCCTCAGAGCCGCCACCGTCTATGTCTTCCACGTACGTGCGCGCACAACTGCTGGCTACACCGCTTACAGTTCCAACTTTGAGTTCTCCACCACAGCTGAAGGTATGGACAACAATCAGGTAAATCCTCTGAGGAGTTTGAAAGAATTTTCGATGGATCAGTGAAACGTGTCGGCGCTTCCTGAAGCATGATCCATTTCTTTAGAAAGAAATGTATATATATATATATATATATATATATATATATATATATATATATATATATATATATATATATATATATATATATATATATATATAAATATATATATATATATATATATATATATATATATATATATATATATATATATATATATATATATATATATATATATATATATACATATGTGTGTATATATGTGTGTGTATATATGTGTGTAATTGTGTATATTTATATACAAATATGTGTGTATATATATACATATATATATGTGTATATATATATATGTGTGTGTGTATATATACATATATATATATATGTATGTATATATGTATCGAACTTTCACATACTCATAATATTCAATTATATAAATTATATATCCATTTATATTAATATATTATGTACACACACATATATATATATACATATGTGTGTATATATGTGTGTAATTGTGTATATTCATATACAAATATGTGTGTGTATATATACATATATATATGTGTATATATATATATATGTGTGTGTGTATACATACATATATATATGTATGTATATATGTATCGAACTTCCACATACTCATAATATTCAATTATATTAATTATATATCCATTTATATTAATATAATATGTACACACATATACATATATATATACAATATATACAGTATATATATATATATATATATATATATATATATATATATATATATATATATATATATATATACAGTATATATATATATATATATATATATATATATATATATATATATATATATATATATACTGTATATATATATATATATATATATATATGTGTGTTTATACATATTTGTGTATATATACAGTACATATATGAGTACATATACATGTGATGTGTGTATATACATATAGGGGCGGTAAAGCTCGGTTGGTAGAGTGGCTGTGCCAGCAACTTGAGGGTTCCAGGTTCGATCCCTGCTTCTGCCATCCCAGCTTCTGCCATCCTAGTCACTGCCGTTGTGTCCTTGGGCAAGACACTTTACCCACCTGCTCCCAGTGCCAACCATACTGATTTAAATGTAACTTAGATATTGGGTTTCACTATGTAAAGTACCTTGAGTCACTAGAGAAAAGCGCTATATAAATATAATTAACTTACATATATGTGTATATATACATAAATGCGTACATATGTTTATATACATAAATATGGGTAATAATGTGTATATATGTGTGTATTTATATGTATTATATGTGTATATTATATTAATATAAATGGATATATAATTAATATAATTGAATATTAAGAGTATTTCGACTCCGACCTTGTTTACTTCCATGACGACCTCCTTAAAGTTTTGTAATCAATCAGAAATATCAAGCGGCTAAAATTTTAACTGTAAATGAAAATACAGGTTCTCCGCTTTAGTCATATTTTTTGCGCTCAAGAAACTTCTCTATGACTTTAGCGCCACACCGCTTTTTTTGTTTGATATTGTCATTACTGCCACAAGTGGCGGAACAGTGCATCACAACTGAGTACGGACCACAGCAGAGAAACTGATCTTTTTTTGGCGGCCCTCTAGGGGGCGCCCACGGCCCTATGGTTATAAAACACTGTATAATTTTGATATTTTCATCTAGCAGTCTGTTTACTGTTGTGTTGGCTAACTAATTCTTGCAACATGTGAAACAAATACCAGCTAAAAATGAATCCAAACTCTCTTAACTGTGTTGTGGTGTTGTCCCTCAGCACCTGATGTGGCAGATCAGGGTCAAGTTCTGGTTGTTGTCACGGCATCTGTGGGTGGCTTCTCTCTGCTGGTCATCCTCACACTCTTCCTCCTCATCACTGGACGGTGAGGGACCTCCAGGAGCACACACACACACACACACAAACACACACTTGTATTTGTTACCTTCTTGAGACTTCCGAAAAATGCCTACCTCTTTAGGACCACCCTTTCTAGATATATAAAGACTTGTGTTTGCAACGTTGATAATATATACTTTTTTTATTTATTTATTTTTTTAAATTATTTATTTTATTTTATTTTTATTTTATTTTATTTTGTTTAAATAAATAAAAATATATAATATATATACATACTGTGCAAATATAAAACAAACCTGTTAAAAATGAGTTGGAATTTCACAAGAAAAACTTTTGGCAGTATTATAATAAAAGTCGTCATTTTACTCAACGCAAGTCGAAATTTTACAAGAAAAACTGAACATTTGTGCAATATTATGATAAAAGTTGGAATTTTACTCCATCACAGTCGCAATTTTACAAGAAAAGCTTCGAAATTTGGCAATTTTATGAAAAGAGTCGTCATTTTTCAACAAAACTTTTAACATTTTGGCAATATTATAATAATAATCTGAATTTCACTTGGCAAAATCATGACAAAAGTCATCATTTTACTCAAAAAATGTCACTGTTTTACAAGAACAACAAAGAAATTGGCAAAATTGTGATAAAAGTCAGAATTTTTTTTATGACAAATGTCATCGTTTTGCAAAAAGTAATCCTTTTACATGAAAAAGTAACCGTTTTACGAGAAAATATTGCATTATTACAGAAGCAGAAAGAATACGAGAAATTGTTCCCAATTTTATAAGAAAAAAGTCGACACATTGTGAGAAAAAGACTGCTTTTAGTCAATATTTTTTTGGGGGGGAATTTTTATGTTTGTAATTGGTTTTTATTCTTCATTATTTATTTCACGTTATTACAGTATGTCTCTATATACATATTTATTTTATTTGTTTTATTAATTTTGGCCAGAGGGGGTGCATTTCAATTTCTTACACACACTTGTTATGTCATATGTTAGCCAGAGGGGGCGCACTTTTAAAACCGACACACAGTCAATTTAAAAAATCCCTCCTTTTTGGGACCACCCTCATTTTGATAGATTTCACCACCAGGGGTGCAAATGAGTCATTCTCTATTAGATGCAAAAGTTTTCCGTATTGGGACCATGATTTATGTCCTAACTTGTTCACACCTCCTCATATGGAAGGTACTTTTCCTTGTTGATGTCTCAAGAAGGGTAGAAATACAAGAACACACACACACACACTTGTATTAGTTACATTCTTGAAACCTCCAAAAATGCCTACCTCATTAGGACCGCCCTTTCTAGATATATAAAGATTTGTGTTTACAACATTAATAATATACACATAATATGCCAATATAAAAAAACTTGTGAAAAATAGAAAAAGGTCACAATTTCACAAGAAAACTTTTGGCAGTATTATAATAAAAATCGTAATTTTACTCAACCAAGTCCAAATTTTACAAGAAAAACTGAACATTTGTGCAATATTATGATAAAAGTTGGAATGTTACCCAATATCAGTCGCAATTTTACAAGAAAAGCTAAAAAAAATTGGCAATTTTATGAAAAGAGTCTTCATTTTACTCGACAAAAGTCACTATTTTACAAGAACAACAAAGAAATTGGCAATATTGTGATAAAAGTCAGAATTTTTTTTATGACAAATGTCATCGTTTTGCATTAAAAAGTCAGAATTTTACATGAAAAAGTAACAGTTTTTACAAGAAAATATTGCAATATTACAGAAGCAGAAAGAATATGAGAAATTGTTCCCAATTTTATAAGAAAAAGTTGACACATTGTGAGAAAAAGACTGCTTTTAGTTCATATTTTTTGTGGGGGAGTTTTTATGTTTGTAATTGTTTTTTATTCTTCATTATTTACTTCACGTTATTACAGTATGTCTCTATATACATATTTATTAGAGATGTCCGATAATGGCTTTTTTACTGATATCCGATATTCCGATATTGTCCAACTCTTAATTACCGATACCGATATCAACCGATACCGATATATACAGTCGTGGAATTAACACATTATTATGCCTAATTTTGTTGTGATGCCCCGCTGGATGCATTAAACAATGTAACAAATAAATCAACTCAAGTTATGGGAAAAAAAATGCCAACATGGCACTGCCATATTTATTATTGAAGTCACAAAGTGCTTTTTTTTTTTTAACATGCCTCAAAGCAGCAGCTTGGAATTTGGAACATGCATGAGGAGTTGGGGGGGTAGAGGGTAGCGGGGGGGGGGGGGTGTATATTGTAGCGTCCCGGAAGAGTTAGTGCTGCAAGGGGTTCTGGGTATTTGTTCTGTTGTGTTTATGTTGTGTCACGGTGCGGATGTTCTCCCCGAAATGTGTTTGTCATTCTTGTTTGGTGTGGGTTCACAGTGTGGCGCATATTTGTAACAGTGTTAAAGTTGTTTATACGGCTACCCTCAGTGTGACCTGTATGGCTGTTGACCAAGTATGCGTTTCATTCACTTGTGTGTGTGAAAATCAGTGCCTTTAAGTTTTATCGGCGCTCTGTACTTCTCCCTACGCCCGTGTACACAGCTGCGTTTTAAAAAGTCATACATTTTACTTTCTGAAACCGATACCGACAATTTCCGATATTACATTTTAAAGCATTTATCGGCCGATAATATCGGCAGTCCAATATTATCGGACATCCCTAATATTTATTTTATTTGTTTTATTAACTTTGGCCAGAGGGGGCGCATTTCAATTCCTTACAAACACTTGCTATTACATATGTTGGCCAGAGCGGGAGCACTTCAAATTTTTACACACACTTGTTATTTCATATGTTAAAAACCGACACACAGTCAATTTTGAAATATCACTCCTTTTTGTGACCACCCTCATTTTGACATATTTCACCACCAGGGGTGCAAATGAGTCATTCTCTATTAGATGCAATGTTTTTTTTTGTATGGGGACCATGATTTATGTCCTAACTTGTTCACACCTCCTCATATGGAAGCTACTTTTCCTTCTTGATGTCTCAAGAAGGGTAGACATACAAGAACACACACACACACACAACCAGGAGTCTGCTAATAGACTTTTTTTTTTCTTTGCCGCCAAGCAAGCAAGCATTGTTATTTTCCAAGAGGCTGAACAAATGTTTTGCTTAATTACTCAGCATGTAATTCACAGAGCGACCGTTTGATCCCTTCCATCAGCTCCCATTTTTGACATCAGTGAGTTTCCGGTTTCACAAAGTATTTTCATTAGCGGGACAAAGCAGGGAAAATGCCTGCGAAACATTTGATAGTTTCGTTTCATTTTTAAAGGTTTAATTTGGCGTTTGTTCTCAAGTCCAAAATAAATCAATGGAAATGAATGCATCAATATGTGGAAGGGCCTGTACTGGGCAATTAATACTATTTTCATCTTGATTTTGGCTTCTTACAATCATAAAAATATTATCATGGACAAAACATGCTTCGACTTAAAATGTTGGTCAAAATTGATGTATTGCACCAATCAATGTGAGGATGTTTGTATTTAATTAAATGGCCTTTTATTACATTTGATTCATGACACAAAAATAACATGTTGGTAAAAAAATAAGTGTAAAAAGTTAAAAAAAGAAAAAAACGGAATACAATTTTTCACATTGCTTTTGTTATCTAAATGTATAATTGTTAATATTATTATTATTTTCCTTGTTGTTTTTTATTCATTACTAATTTGTATCCGGTTGTCATTTAGATTTACACTTAAAGTACAAAAATAGTCATGTTTTTACATGATTGAGTAATAGTTTTTTTAATAGTGATTATTATTAGTATTATTATTATTATTATTACACGGAAAATGTCAAAGAATGAACTATGGAATTTTACAGCAAACCTGTTCCTAGCCCCTTCCTGCTCCAACACTGATAGGAAAATAAGGCCGATTTTTCTTGAACTGTTCCCTGTGGCGCGCAGCTTGTACGTCGAAGATACCGAGTTCAATCCCTGGTCGGAGTTGAGTCAGGAAGATTTGAAAAACGATGTCAAATGTGTAATTTTGCACACAAAAAAAATGTTCGCCCCCAATTAATGTCATAGGTCGAAACGTAAAAAGTTTGATTAAACAATATGAACATTACATTGCCCTTAATAAACGTGTTTGTTGTGTCCCAATAATGAGTCGTGAGAGTTCCTCCAACGCAGGGGAGCCCAAACTTTTTTCCACTGAGGGCCACAGACTGACAAATGGAAGGATTAATTCAAAACCACTACAATACAGTGTATTCGGAAAATATTCGCTTTTTCCACATTTTGTTGTGTTACATTCTTATTCCACAATCAAATAAATTAATTTTTGTCCTCAAAATTCTCCACTTAATAACAATGTAAAAACGATTGTTTGTTTTTTTAGAATTTTTAGCAAATGTATTAAAAATAAAAAACTAAGAAATCACATGAAATCACACTTGACATGGCTGAGCTGAAGCAGCCTTACTCTAAACTGGAATACATTCATATTTGTCCTCAAAATTCTCCACACAATAACTCATAATAACAAGGTGAAAATGTTTTGTTTTTTTTTAAATAATTTTTTGCAAATGTATTAAAAATAAAAAAAACTAAGAAATCACATGAAATCACACTTGACTGTGCATGGCAGAGCACAAGCAGCCTTACTCTAAACTGGAATAAATTATTTTTTGTCCTTCAAAATTCTACACACAGTAACCCATAATAACAATGTGCAAACGTTTTGGTTTTTTTTATAGAATTTTTTGCAAATGTATTAAAAATAGAAAAAACTAAGAAATCACATGAAATAACACTTGGCTGTGCATGGCAGAGCACAAACTGCCTTATTCTAAACTGGAATAAATTCATTTTTTTCTCTCAAAATTCTACACACAATAACCTATAATAACAATGTGATTTTTTTTTTTTTTTTAGAATTTGTTGCAAATGTATTAAAAATAAAAAACTAAGAAATCACATGAAATCACACTTGACTGTGCATGGCAGAGCACAAGCAGCCTTACTCTAAACTGGAATAAATACATTTTTGTCCTCAAAATTTTACACACAATAACCCATAATAACAATGTGAAAACATTTTTTTTTTTTTAGAATTTTTTGCAAATTTATTAAAAATAAAAAACTAAGAAATCACATGAAATCACACTTGACTGTGCATGGCAGAGCACAAACGGCCTTATTCTAAACTGGAATAAAAAAAAAATTTTCTCTCAAAATTCTCCACACAATAACCCATAATAATAATGTGAAAAAAAATTTTTTTTTAGAATTTGTTGCACATGTATTAAAATTAAAAAACTAAGAAATTACATGAAATTGTGCATGGCAGAGCACAAGCAGCCTTACTCTAAACTGGAATGAATTCATTTTTGTCCTCAAAATTCTACACACAATAACCCATAATAACAATGTGAAAACGTTTGGTTTTTTAAATAATTTTTTGGCAAATTTATTAAAAATAAAAAACTAAGAGATCACATGAAATCACACTTGACTGTGCATGGCAGAGCACAAACGGCCTTATTCTAAACTGGAATAAATTCGTTTTTTTTCTCTCAAAATTCTCCACACAATAACCCATAATAGTAACGTGAAAACATTTTTTTTTTTTTTTAGAATTTGTTGCAAATGTATTAAAAATCAAAAACTAAGAGATCACATGAAATCACACTTGACTGTGCATGGCAGAGCACAAACGGCCTTATTCTAAACTGGAATATATATATTTTTTTCTCTCAAAATTCTCCACACAATAACCCATAATAATCATGTGAAAACATTTTATTTTTTTTAGAATTTGTTGCAAATTTATTAAAAATAAAAAACTAAGAAATCACATGAAATAACACTTGACTGTGCATGGCTGAGCACAAACTGCCTTATTCTAAACTGGAATAAATTCATTTTTCTCTCTCAAAATTCTCCACACAATAACCCATAGTAATAATGTGAAAACGTTTTTGGGTTTTTTTAGAATTTGTTGCAAATGTATTAAAAATAAAAAAACTAATAAATCACACTTGATTGGGCATGGCAGAGCACAAACGGCCTTATTCTAAACTGGAATAGTTTCTTTTTTTTCCTCAAAATTCTCCACACAATAACCATAATAACAATGTGAAAACCTTTTGTTTGTTTTTTAGAATGTTTTTGTCTTTCCAACAGTATTTTATTTGTTATAACTAACTAAGACTAATATTTATTAATAATTATAATTAATTAAATTAATAATTATTAATAATTGTATTAATATTTATAATAACAAATAGTTAATGAATACAATTATTTTCAATGCTTTTCATGTGATTGAAATGAGGCAAAGGATAACTAAGGTCAATTATTTGTGAATAAACATATTATTAATTACTATTGCTGCCTCAGTCACATCCTGTCACCACGGTTATGCTTTTATATTGTCAGAAATCTATATTTAATAAAGATGTTCCGATATTTAACAAAGATGTTCACCTTCACAGGTGTCAGGGGTACATCAAAGCCAGGATGAAGTCCGAGGAGAAGAGGAGGACACGCTTCCGTAGTGGACATGGTAATGTTTCTGTTTGAATGGACTTTTGGCTTTTTAGCTTTGCGTTATATTAGCATACAATCTAATAACAGATCTCAATGATCATGAATCAACTTTGTTCTTTCAATCTGTCGAGGGCCAATTAAAAACATGTTGCGGGCCGACAATGGCCCCCGGGCCACAATTTGGACACCCAACCTTAGAAATACTAAACTTCCAAGGCTGAAACGTAATAGAAAATATCCAGTAACAAACGTATCTGCGTCATTGAATGTATTTTGTACTTAGAATGTTAAGCATTTCCCATGAAAATCATGCATCAAATTAAATTGAAGTTTGATTAAAAAAGTAATGCAAATTTACATAAATCAAAAAAGTGTGAAAAGAAATGTTACGAAGGGTCATAAAAAAATTCTGCTTCTGGTAATCAATTTAGCCAAGGGCAGCCCTGCACATAATTAAAAAAGTGTAAAAAAAAAAAAAAGAAGAATAATAATGAGAGGGGCTCGGAAATAAATTCTGCTTCCAATAAATTAAATTAAAAAAATGTTTTTAAATGAGGGCTATTAAACAACCAGCTGCGGCCCAAAAATGGCACCCGCGCCGCACTTTGGACCCCCCTGACTTAGAGATACAATGTCTCCAAGGCAGAAGCATACTAGAAAGCATCCAGTAACAAACGTGTCCGCGTCATTGAATTGATTTTGTACTAACAATTCAAAGTACACATTTCCCATGAATTTGTTTTCGTACAAAACATGCATCAAATTAAATTCAAGTTGAATTAAACAAGTAATAAAAAAAAATTGTTTCACATGAATAAATGTTGCGGCTTTCAAAATAAAATCCTGCTTCGGGTAGCCAATAAAAAAGTGTAAAAAAAAACAAACTATGAATAAAAAAGTTAATAAGGGGTGGCCCAAAATATTAAATTCTGCTTAGGACTCCAACTTAGCAAAGTCCAGCCCTGCACATAAATGAACGAGTGTAAGGAAGAAAAAAACATGTAAATTATGGGGAAATTCAAAATTAAATGTTGCTTCCATTAAAAGAAATACAAAAAATTAAATAAATAGAAAATAAATATTGAATCCACTTTATTTTTACAATCTGTGGAGGGCCAATAAACAACAATCCCGCCTGGGGATACTAAACCTCCAAGGCAGAAGCGTACTTGAAAGTGTCCAGTAACAAACGTGTCTGCATCATCATCAATACCTACCTAAAACATGCATCAAATTATATATATATATATATATATATATATATATATATATATATATATATATATATATATATATATATATATATATATATATATATATATGCAGGAATAAAAGTTAATGGGGGCTACCCAAATTATTAAATTCTGCATAGGGCCCCAACTTAACCAGAAGCAGCCCTGTACATAATTTTAAAAAAGTGTTACTAATAATAAGGGGGGCCTCAAAATTTAAATTCTGCTTCCAATAAACAAATGAGAAATAAAAAATTAAAACACAATAATGAATCCGCTTTATTTTTCCCATCAGTTGAGGGCCAATAAAAAACGAGCTCTGGGCCAAAAATGGCACCCGGGCCACACTTTGGACACCCATGACTTAGAAAATATCCAGTAACAGACGTGTCCGCATCATTAAAATTACTGAGTTCAACCTAGTAAATGATTGTGACCATTCGGTATCGCCAAAATGAAATTACCACCCCACTTCAATTTAAAGACTGCATAAGTCTGTCATGTGTTAGTGTTTGTCACACCAACCATTTTTCTCTGAGTCATGTCACTTGATTTGATCAAACCTTTATATATATATATATATATATATATATATATATATATATATATATATATAGTCCACGCTACAAAAAATTAAAAGTACTTTTTATCTCATTATTTTACATTTTCATCGCATACTTGACTTACCATAGGGATATTTTTTTTTAAATAGAGATACATAGAAAGTCAAAATTATCATACATAGTTAATATATATAATATATATAAATATATTTTTAAATATTACTTTAATGTGTAATTAATTAAATGAAATTAAAATATTTAAAATAAAATAAATCAAACAAATAAATGTGTCATTAATTACTTTAATGTAAAATGACATTTATTTAATTTTAAATAATTTCACTTATTAATATTTAAATAAAGATTTTACTATTTAAATTGTAATAATGATTTACTGTTGAAATATTTCCCATTTGATTCATTATTTAAATGATTAAACAAACGTGTCTGCATCATTAACTTAAGGAATGATTGTGACCACTCGCTGTCGCCAAAATGAAATTACCACCCCACTTCAATTGAAAGACTGTATAAGTCTGTCATGTGTTAGTGTTTGTCATACCTGCCATTGTTCTCTGAGTCATGTCACTTGTTCTAACCTTTTTTTTATATATATATATATATTCCACGCAAAAAAAAATTAAAAGTATCGTACGATTGGTGCTGATATCGTTTCAGAATAATACGGCCAAGATATGGGAGGTAAAAAAGTTTCCCAGCTCTTGTGGTTCCCAGGTGTGTCTCCAAGTCCAACTAGAACCTTCCCTTGTTTGACAGCACATAAATCATTCAGACAGGAAAGTTAAAATGTACTTTTAAAAAGTATTTTAAGCTCTGGCAAGGCAGCCAACTGTCTTAACATTTTACACTAGCAAGTATTTTTACATGCTCCTCGTTAAGCTTCGTTCACGTCTATTCCAGGGCTGCAGACACAATACTTCTCTGCTAACGAGGGGAGGAGGTCTCACTCCTTTGCATCTTTACACTACTTTTTACACCACTTCTTGGACTAACTGCACAGTCCACTCGCCAGTGATGATAATTGTCACAGACATTTAAGGGCAATCTCATCTCCTCCCACCAGTTCCTTTCTCTGGGATAAAGACGTACGTGGACCCCGACACGTACGAGGACCCCACTCAGGCTGTGGAGGAGTTTGCGAGAGAGATAGACCCCTCCTCTATTTGCATCGACAGGGTGATTGGCTCAGGTAAATGTCAATATTCTTCTGTTGGAAACAACACTAACATGAAGGCCTGTGATGTTTCAAAGAGTGTTCACCAGCAGGGAAATAAAGGTTTCTGTGACTCTGGCGCCCTCTGCTGGACAGAGTTTGTAAGTGTTTTTAACATGAAACTGCAGAGTATGTCCACTGACTGCTCTTTTTGGAGACAAAGTCAGTCAACTGTGTACTTTTTACCTCATAATTTGACTTTTTAATACTTTTTGGAGACAAAGTCAATCCACTGTGTACTTTTTACCTCATAATTTGACTTTTTATTACATAATTTCGACCGTTAAGTCCTAATTTGACTTTTTATTACATAATTTCGACTTCTTATCTCATAATTTTAAATATTTTATCTCATAATTTCGATGTTTAATCTCATAATTTAAAATCTTATTTCACAATTTCGACTCTTTTTTCAAAATTTCAACTTTTTATGTCATGATTCTGATTTTTATCTCATCATTTTAACTTTTTTTTTTAATCTCATAATTTTTACTTTTTATATTTTGACTTTTTATCTTATAATCATGACTTTTTGGTTAATCATTTCAAATGTTATCTCATAACACTTTCTCATTTCATAATTTAAATTTTTCATCTCATAGTTTTGACTTTTCATCTCCTAATTCTGATTTTTATTTCATAGTTGTGACTTTTTATCTCATAATTTTAACTTTTTATCTCATAATTACTACTTTTTATTACATCATTTTGACTTTTAAACTCAAATTTTGACTTTTTTTTATCTCATAATTTCGATTTTTTTTTGTCGGAATTTTGACTTTCTCATAATTTTGAAAAAAAAAAATCAACAGTCAGCAGTAGTATACCACAAATAACAAATTATTATTATTACTTGTTATGTGTATTTGTTATGTTATGTATAATTTTGACTTAATTTCATAATTTCAATGGTTTATATTTTAACTTTTTACCTTATAATCATGACTTTTTAGTTAATAATTTTGACATTTGTATCTCATAATTTCGACTTGTTATCACATAAAAATGTTTTTCTCATTTTATAGTTTAGATTTTTTGTATCATAATTTTGACTTTTAATCTCGTAATTCTGATTTTTATTTCATAGTTCTGACTTTTTACCTAATAATTTTAGCTTTTTATCTCATCATTTCTACTTGTTATTACATAATTTTGACTTTTAAACTCAAATTTCGACTTTTTTTGATCTCATAATTTCGACTTTTTTGTCGGAATTTTGACTTTCTCATAATTTTGGGGAAAAAAATCAACAGTCAGCAGTAGTATACCACAAATAACAAATTATTATTATAATTATTATTATTATTTATTATGTGTATTTTTATGTTATGTATAATTTCGACTTTACTTACTAATTTCAACGTTTTATATTTAAACTTTTTATCTTATAATCATGACTTTTTAGTTAATAATTTCGACATTTTTATCTCATAATTTCGACTTTTTATCTCATAATTATGTTTTTCTCATTTCATAATTTCTACTTTTTATTACATAATTTTAACCTCCATCCATTTTCTACCGCTTGTCCCTTTTGGGGTCGTGGGGGGTGCTGGAGTATATCTGAGCTGCATTTCTTTCATCTCCAAATTTGGATTTTTATTTCATAGTTTTGACTTTTTATCTCATCATTTTGACTTTTATTTCATAATTTCGACCTTGTTTTATAATTTCAACTTTCTATATTTTTACTTTTTCTCTTACAATCATGACTTTTTAGTTAATAATTTCATTTTTAGCTCATAATTATGACTTATCTCATCATTTTAACTTGTTAGCTCATAATTTCTACTTTTTATTACATCATTTTGACTTTTCATCTCCTAATTCGGATTTTTATTTCATAGTTTTGACTTTTCATCTCATAATTTTGACTTTTATTTCATAATTTCGACCTTATTTTATAATTTCAACGTTTTATATTTTAACTTTTTATCTTATAATCATCACTTTTTAGTTAATAATTTCGAAATTTTGATCTCATAATTTCGACTTTTTATCTCATAATCATGTTTTTCTCATTTTATAATTTAGATTTTTCATATAATCATTTAGATTTTTCATCCCCTAATTCGGATTTTTATTTCATTGACTATTCATCTCATAATTTTGACTTTTATTTAATAATTTCTACCTTGTTTTATAATTTCAACTTTTTATATTTTTACTTTTTCTCTTACAATCATGACTTTTGAGTTAATAATTTCATTTTTAGCTCATAATTATGACTTATCTCATCATTTTAACTTGTTAGCTCATAATTTCTACTTTTTATTACATCATTTTGACTTTTCATCTCCTAATGTGGATTTTTATTTCATAGTTTTGACTTTTCATCTCATAATTTTGACTTTTATTTCATAATTTCGACTTTATTTTATAATTTCAACGTTTTATATTTTAACTTTTTATCTTATAATCATGACTTTTTAGTTAATAATTTTGACATTTTGATCTCACAATTTCGACTTTTTATCTCATAATCATGTTTTTCTCATTTTATAATTGAGATTTTTCATATAATAATTTAGATTTTTCATCCCCTAATTCGGATTTTTATTTCATTGACTATTCATCTCATAATTTTGACATTTATTTCATAATTTCGACCTTGTTTTATAATTTCAACTTTTTATATTTTTACTTTTTTTCTTACAATCATGACTTTTTAGTTAATGATTTCATTTTTAGCTCATAATTATGACTTATCTCATCATTTTAACTTGTTAGCTCATAATTTCTACTTTTTATTACATCATTTGACTTTTCATCTCCTAATTCGGATTTTTATTTCATAGTTTTGACTTTTCATCTCATAATTTTGACTTTTATTTCATAATTTCGACCTTATTTTATCATTTCAACGTTTTATATTTTAACTTTTTATCTTATAATCATCACTTTTTAGTTAATAATTTCGAAATTTGATCTCATAATTTCGACTTTTTATCTCATAATCATGTTTTTCTCATTTTATAATTTAGATTTTTCATATAATCATTTAGATTTTTCATCCCCTAATTCGGATTTTTATTTCATTGACTATTCATCTCATAATTTTGACATTTATTTCATAATTTCGACCTTGTTTTATAATTTCAACTTTTTATATTTTTACTTTTTTTCTTACAATCATGACTTTTTAGTTAATGATTTAATTTTTAGCTCATAATTATGACTTATCTCATCATTTTAACTTGTTAGCTCATAATTTCTACTTTTTATTACATCATTTTGACTTTTCATCTCCTAATTCGGATTTTTATTTCATAATTTTGACTTTTCATCCATAATTTTGACTTTTATTTCATAATTTCGACCTTATTTTATAATTTCAACGTTTTATATTTTAACTTTTTATCTTATAATCATGACTTTTTAGTTAATAATTTCGACATTTTGATCTCATAATTTTGACTTTTTATCTCATAATCATGTTTTTCTCATTTTATAATTGAGATTTTTCATATAATAATTTAGATTTTTCATCCCCTAATTCGGATTTTTATTTCATTGACTATTCATCTCATGATTTTGACTTTTATTTCATAATTTCGACCTTGTTTTATAATTTCAACTTTTTATATTTTTACTTTTTTTCTTACAATCATGACTTTTTAGTTAATGATTTCATTTTTAGCTCATAATTATGACTTATCTCATCATTTTAACTTGTTAGCTCATAATATCTACTTTTTATTACATCATTTTGACTTTTCATCTCCTAATGTGGATTTTTATTTCATAGTTTTGACTTTTCATCTCATAATTTTGACTTTTATTTCATAATTTCGACTTTATTTTATAATTTCAACGTTTTATATTTTAACTTTTTATCTTATAATCATCACTTTTTAGTTAATAATTTCGACATTTTGATCTCATAATTTCGACTTTTTATCTCATAATCATGTTTTTCTCATTTTATAATTTAGATTTTTCATATAATAATTTAGATTTTTCATCCCCTAATTCGGATTTTTATTTCATTGACTATTCATCTCATAATTTTGACTTTTATTTCATAATTTCGACCTTGTTTTATAATTTCAACTTTTTATATTTTTACTTTTTCTCTTACAATCATGACTTTTTAGTTAATGATTTCCTTTTTAGCTCATAATTATGACTTATCTCATCATTTTAACTTGTTAGCTCATAATTTCTACTTTTTATTACATCATTTTGACTTTTCATCTCCTAATTCGGATTTTTATTTCATAATTTTGACTTTTTATCTCATAATTTTGACTTTTATTTCATAATTTCGACCTTATTTTATCATTTCAACTTTTTATGTTTTTGCTTTTTGTCTTACAATCGTGACTTTTTAGTTAATAATTTCATTCTTAGCTCATAGTTATGACTTATCTCATCATTTTTACTTTTTAGCTCACCATTTCTACTTTTTATTACATCATTTTGACTTTTAAACTCAAATTTTGACTGTTTATTATCTCATAATTTAGACTGTTTTGTTGGAAATTTGACATTCTCATAATTTTGAAAAAAAAAATCAACAGTCATCAGTAGTATACCACAAATAACAGATTAATATTATTATTATTTATTATGTGTATTGTTATTTTATGTATAAACTTTAGAAATACTTTAGTTTTCATGGAATAAAAACTGCAAGAAGTGTCTGCATGTGTACATGTGTGTACTGTATGTCTATACTGTATGTGTACATGTGTATGCTGTATGTTTACATATGTATACTGTTTGTTTACATGTATACTGCATGTTTCTCCCATGCAGGTGAATTTGGCGAGGTGTGTAGCGGTCGTCTCCGCACACCCTCCAGGCTGGACATGGCGGTGGCCATAAAGACCCTGAAGGGAGGATACATGGAGCAGCAGAGGAGAGACTTTTTACGTGAAGCATCCATCATGGGACAGTTTAACAGCCCAAACATCATCAGGCTGGAAGGAGTGGTCACCAAGAGTAAGATGCTGTGTGTGTGTGTGTGTGTGTGTGTGTGTGTGTGTGTGTGTGTGAGTGTGTGTGTGTGTGTGTGTGTGTGTGTGTGTGTGTGTGTGTGTGTGTGTGTGTGTGTGTGTGTGTGTGTGTGTGTGTGTGTGTGTGTGTGTGTGTGTGTGTGTGTGTGTGTGTGTGTGTGTGTGCTGCCTTCACTGACTCATGTGTGTCCCCAGGCAGGCCTGTGATGATAGTGGTGGAGTACATGGCAAATGGAGCGCTGGATTCTTTCCTACGGGTTTGAACACATCATGACCTCATCATCATCATCATCATCATCATCATCATCATACCTCCTTGTCCATTTGTGTCGCAGCGTTTCTCGCTTTTGTCAACTTGAAATCTGATAATAACGGAAGCCTGTTTCCTACACTAAAAACAAACAAAAAAAACAAAACAAATGGTAAGTCATGAATATGACCTAAAAAGATAACAAGTCGAAATTCTGAGACAAAAAGTCCTAATTATCATTTCACATGTTTATATTTCTATCTCATGTTTACAACTTTTTTTTATTCATAATTACGACTTTAATTATTACATACAAAGTCACAAATGTGAGAAAAACTTGACTTTTTATCTCATAATTTTCACTTTCTTAATTTCGACTTCCTATCTCATAATTGTGACTTTCTATCTCATAATTGACTTTCTTAACATATAATTTTGAGTTTTTATCATAATCATAACTTTTAGCTTATAATGATTACTTTTTTAAATCTCATAATTAAGACTTTTTATCTCATAGTTATGACTTGTATCTTATAATTATGACTTTCTATCTCATAAATGACTTTCTTAACTCATAATTTGGACTTTTTATCATAATCATGACTTTTATCTCATAATTACAACTTTCTATCTCATAACTATGACTTTGTATTTCATAATTACGCCTTTTTATCTCATAATTGACTTTCTTAACTCATAATTTGGACTTTTTTATCATAATCATGACTTTTATCTCATAATTATGACTTTCGATCTCATAATTACGCCTTTTTATCTCATAAATCACTTTCTTAACTCATAATTGTGACTTTTTATCTCATACTTACAACTTTTTATCTCAGAATCCTGACTTTCTTAACTCATAATGTTACATTTGTATCTCATAATTAAGACGTTTTATCTAAGAATCATGACTTTAACTCATAATTTTACATTTTTATCTCATAATTAAGACGTTTCATCTCATAATTTTAACTAGTTATCTCATAATTATGACTTTCTATTTCATAACTATGCCTTTTTATCTCATAATTGACTTTCTTAACCCATAATTTGGACTTTTTATCATAATCATGACTTTTATCTCATAATTATGACTTTCTATCTCATAATTACGCCTTTTTATCTCATAATTGACTTTCTTAACTCATAATTTTGACTTTTTATCTCATACTTACAACTTTTTATCTCAGAATCATGACTTTCTTGACTCATTATTTTGACTTTTTATCTCATAATTAAGACGTTATATCTCATAATCATGACTTTCTTAACTCATAATTTTACATTTTTATCTCATAATTAAGACGTTTTATCTCAAAATCATGACTTTCTTAACTCATAATTTTACATTTTTATCTCATAATTAAGACGTTTCATCTCATAATTTTAACTAGTTATCTCATAATTATGACTTTTTATCCAATAATTTTGACTCTCTTATCTCATAGTTTAGACTATTGATCTCATAATGTTGACTATTTATTCATAATTTCAGCTTTTTTATCTCATAATTGTACATTTTCATCTCATAATTGATATTTTTTTTATTAGCGATACATAGGAAGTCAAAATGATTATATATAAAAACTATTATATATATATATATATATATATATATATATATATATATATATATATATATATATATATATATATATATATATATATATATATATATATATATATGTAAATATATATATATATGTACATATATATGTATATATATATATATATATATATATATATATATATATATATATATATATATATATATATATATATATATATATATATATATATATATACAGTATATATATATATTTTTTTTGTTTTTAAATATTACTTAAATGTATAAATGATTTAATTTAATTAAAAAAACATTTAAAATTCAAATAAATAAATCAAATAAATAAACGTGTCATTAATTACTTTAATGTAAAATGATATCTGTTTTTTTTTTTAAATGTTCATATATTAATATGGATTAAAAATCAGTAAAAAATGAATTACTGTTTTAATTAAATATTTCGCATTTAATTAATTATTTAAATGATTATTGACTTATTTATTTTATTAACCGGTGTGGCAGTGTGATGCATTTATTTATTTAACTCACCCATCAAAGTGTGTTAGTAAAAATATATATTTTACAGTACAATTTCCTGCGTAACGTTGAAATGTTCCCCCGCAGACGCGTGACGGCCAGTTCACGGTGCTGCAGCTGGTGGGCATGATGCGCGGCGTGGCGGCGGGCATGGCCTACCTCTCCGAGATGGGCTACGTCCACAGAGACCTGGCGGCCCGCAACATCTTGGTGGACCAAAACCTGGTGTGCAAGGTGTCGGACTTCGGCATGTCCCGGGTCATGGGCGAGGACGCGGAGGCGGCGTACACGGCGACAGTAAATGTGGGTTTTCATCGGCGCCGCCCGCACGACGAACGCCCGTCCTCCAGTTCTGCATCCTTAAAGATGATTCAGTTTTACTCTGACCGCCAGGGGGGGAAGATACCCATACGCTGGACGGCACCCGAGGCCATCGCGTACGGGAAGTTCTCCTCGGCCAGCGACGTGTGGAGTTACGGCATCGTCATGTGGGAGGTCACGTCGTACGGCGAGAGGCCTTACTGGGAGATGTCCAATCAAGACGTAAGTAATGCTAATTAGACGGACGCCGCGCACACGCCCACGCCTTTTCATATTTTCCCCGATTGCTCTCAGGTGGTTCTATCTATGGAGGAAGGGTATCGGTTACCTGCGCCCATGGGTTGTCCCGTCACTCTGCACCAGCTCATGTTGCACTGCTGGCAGAAGGAGCCCAGTCAGCGGCCGCGATTCAACAACGTGCTTTGTTTCCTGGACAAACTCATCATCAACCCCAGCGGTCTTCTCACCCTGGTCAATGACACAAACAGGTAAGTACACACACTTCCTGTCTTCCTAGCCCCCTCCTGCTCCATCACTGACCATAATAGTGTGGTCAATTTCACCATAGCTTCACAAAATCTCTGGCAGAGGGCTTGTAAGCAGGACTACTAGGTTTGAATCCTGGTTGAGGGTGTTAGGAAATGTTATTATTACACAACATTTGTCAAATTAAATTTGAGGTTGGTTTAAAAAAAAAAAGTATAAAAATTGTTCCACATTAATAAGAAAGAAACAAATTCCGCCAATGGTAGGCCTGCACATGATTAAAAATGTGTAAAAATACATTTAATAGGCAGGGCTCTAAATAGAATTCTGCTTGAGGCAACCAATTTTAAAAAATAGATAAATAAAATAATTAATTAATTGGGGGAGCGGGCTCAAAATATAGCTCCAATTTAGCAAGAAGCAGCCCTGCACATGTATAAAAAGTGCACACAGAAAAAAAAGTATAATAATAATAATGGATGAGGAGGGGGGTCAAAATAAAATTCTGCTTTAAATTTAAAAAAAAAAAGTCCAAAAAATAAATAAATAATAATTGTACGGCTCACAATGACATTTTGCATAGGGCTCCAATTTCGCCAGCACTGGCCCTATACATACATTAAAAAAGCATTAAAAAATGAATGCTTTTTTAAGTTGGTGTCAAACTTAATTATTTTTAGGGCACACAATTAAATACATAAAAAAGTGTAAACAAATATATATATATAAATAAAGAAAGGTGGGCGGGGGGCTTAAAATTAAATCCTGCTTCAGGCCCCAATTTAGCACAAAAATAAAAAAGTGTAAAAAAAAATTAAATTTAAATTAAATACATTTATAAAATTAATTAATGTGGAGGCTCAAAATAATTGTTTTATTTAAAATGTTAATATTTTGCTTCACATAAATAAAACTTTTTTTAAATATTTATTCTAGGGGTTCAAAATAAAATTTTGCTTGGGGCCCCAATTTAACCCTGGACATGAATGAAATAAAAAATGAGATGGGGGGGGCTCAAGATGAAATTCTACATTATATATATATACATGTATATATTTTATTTTTTTTATTTTTTATATAAATATATATATATTTTTTTTTTGCTTAGGGCCCCAATTTAGCCATACATAAAAAGAGTAAATAAAAAAGATGATACTAATAATAATTTTGGAGGTTAAAATAAATTATGTTTAGGGCACATAAATAAATACATAGTGTATCTTTTAAAAATTAATAAATAAATAAAGATGGGTAACGGGTTCAAAATAAAATTCTGCTTAGGCCAAGGATGGCGCTGCATATAAATAAAAAAGTGTAAATTTTTTTTAAAAAAAGAAAGAAAGAAAAAAGTCATGCTAATTAATGGCGTGGGCGCTCAAGTTTTTTTTTAATGCCTCACTTACATAAAACATTTTTTAGTTCCTTCTGGTTGGCTCAAAATACAATTTTGCAACGGTGCCCAATTTTAACTCTGCTCATAAATTAAAAGGGGGATCAAAATAAAATTCTGCTCCACATAATTTTTTTTAATTCACACAGGTTTCTTCCTTTTTTATATAATAAAAATACATTTTAATTTTAATTTAGCCTGCTAGCCCTGTACATACATAAAATAGCATTGACATTTTTTTCATTTTTTAATAGGGTGTCAAACTTAATTATTTTTTGGCCACACAAATAAATACAGAAAAAAGTGTAAAACATACATATATATATATATATATATATATATATATATATATATATATATATATATATATATATATATATATATATATATATATATATATATATATATGTATATACCGTAATTTCCGGACTATAAGCCGCTACTTTTTCCCCTCGTTCTGGTCCCTGCGGCTTATACAAGGGTGCGGCTTATATACGGCCTGTTCTTCTCAGACACCGACGAAGAGGATTTCGGTGGTTTTAGTACGCAGGAGGAAGACGATGACACAATGATTAAAGACTGACTTTTCATATACCGGTAGGCTGGTTATTTTGATAACGTACAGGCGAGCACTTTGTATTACTTTGCACCGTTGTATTATTTGTACTCTGCATGAATGCTGTTCGCCATGTCAAAGATGTGAAAGTTTGATTGAATGATTGAAAGATTTATTGTTAATAAATGGGACGCTTTGCGTTCCCAAACAGTCATCTCTGTCCCGACAATCCCCTCCGTGGTAGCAGGAACCCCTATATACTACGCTAATTACACATCAAAACCCTGCGGCTTATAGTCGGGTGCGGCTTATATATGGAGCAATCTGTATTTTCCCCTAAATTTAGCTGGTGCGGCTTATAGTCAGGTGCGGCTTATAGTCCGGAAATTACGGTATATATATATATATATATATATATATATATATATATATATATATATATATATATATATATATATATATATATATATATATATATATATATATATATATATATATATATATATATATATATATATGTGTGTGTGTGTTTATACATATTTATATATATATATATATATATATATATATATATATATATATATATATATATATATATATATATATATATATATATATATATATATATATCATATTTTATATTTAATAATTTTGACTTCCTATATATAGCTAATAAAAAAATATATATCCCTATGGTAATTCAATTATGAGAGGAAATTGTACAATTGTGAGATAAAAAAAAAGTATTTAAATATTACTTAAATGTATAAATAATTTAATTTAATTAAATAAAACATTTAAAATTGTAATAAATAAATAAATGTGTCATTAATTAAAGAAAGGTGGGCGGGGTCTCAACATAAAATTCTGCTTCGGGCCCCAATTTAGTCAAAAATAAAAAAGTGTAAAACAAAAAAACAAAAAAAAGGCAATTTTTTTCTCATAATTTGAATTATTTTATCTCATAATTGTAATTATTTTACATCATAATTTCAATTATGTTATATCATAATTTTGATGTTTAATCACATAAATTACATTTTTATTTCATAATTATATCATATTTCTGACTTTTATCTCATAATTATGACTTTTAGCTCATAAATTCGACTTTTTTTCATCATTCCAACTATTTATATTTGGCTCCACATAATTTATATATTTTTTTAATTCACACTGGGTGGTTCTTTTTTTATATAATAAAAATAAATGTTAAAAAAGTGTAAAAAAAAATAAATAAAACTTAAAGTAGGGGGGTTCAAAATAAAATTCGGATTATTTGATTGTTTAGCTTGAAGATGTCTACAATAGCACTTTGTAATACTCCAAAAGTGGTCAGAGTGAGGAAAAGAACGACAAATAACTGACTCGTCATCCTTAATGTGGACTTTAAAATGTCTTCCTAGCATGGAAGCAAAAAGTAAAACGCCTTCAGAAATGTGTTAGGTGTGTTTCCGCAGCGTGCATTTGATGAGCTTATTAAATATGCCCACCATCACGGGTGGTCCTCCATAGCATATGAAATATTCATGCCCTCTAATCCTTCTGCTGTCTTAGTTTCCCCGAGTCTCCAGACGACTTGCCCGACTACCCGCTCTTCATCTCCATCGGAGACTGGCTGGACTCCATCAAGATGAGCCAATACAAGAACAACTTCATTGCTGCAGGATACACCACGCTGGATTCCATCGCCACCATGAGCATAGAGTGAGTGAGCGGTCCCAAGTTCCAGACCCTGGCACTCCTCAGTCCCTCTAGGACTTTGTTGGTGAATGTCGGGGCCTCAAATGTCTGAATTCACGGCAGCTTTTTCAGAAAGTTACTGGCAAAATTTGCAATATTTTTCCAAAACATTTAATCAACTTGCGATTTTATAAATTAATGTATTTTCCGAACTACAGAGGGCACCGGTACATTAAATTTTAGAAGAAAGAAAATAGTTTCCTTATATAAGCCGCACCACACTATAAGTCGCAGATATATACGTTGCGAAATGAGTTATTTACGCAGAAAGATGTTTATTTACATACCTTAATCGTTTCCCAGCGGCGTCTGTGACGCGGCAGTAAAACGGCTGAACAAACAAAACAGAAGTCGTCGTCACGCACCCACGAGCTGCGCAAGCTAGCTCTCCAATCAGCTGAACAGACTCAATAACTCCTCGGTGACGTTTTGGTGAATTTACGGAGGAATTTGTGACACTGGAATGACACAAAAAGAATGCCGTCGTAAGTTGATAATACTAACACAGACATTTGTAAACATGTTAGCGTATTAGCTAATGCTAACAGTACGATAGCACGTACAAATATGCATGAAAACACTCCTACAGACATCACACATGGGACGGTTTAGTTATATTGTAAAAGTTATGAATGAGGAATCCATACTAGTAGAAACGCTATGGACGAAGAGAAGACGGAACAGCACTTCTACTTCCGGTTGAAAGCTCTAAACGTTGCAACACCTGCTGTGAGCGAACTCATCTAAAAGATGGCGCCATAGCACAAACAATAACACAACTTTACAGTGTGTTTGCTTGTTTTGTTTATTTTTAACTATTTGCATTATGGTCGCCAGCAAAGAAAAATCTGTAAATTAGCGGCACCGTTTTATAGGTTATATAGATTTTTTACAGTAGTTATCAATGTTTTAACTGTTCTTTGTAACCTTTACCTCCAAAAAGCACAAAAAAATATTTGGAAAATAATGACTGTGTTGATGTTTTACTCGTTTTATACCACACACACTTAAAAGTAGACAATAAAAGCACACACTCAGGGATTGTTGTCAATTTACTCTACTGTTTTAATTCATTATAACTAATAAAAGCCATGACAATAAACTGTTTTAATTTATTATAACTAATAAAAGACATAACAATAAACTGTTTTAATTTATTATAACTAGTAAAAGTCATAACAATAAACTGTTTTAATTTATTATAACTAATAAAAGTCATAACAATAAACTGTTTTAATTCATTATAACTAATAAAAGTCATAACAATAAACTGTTTTAATTTATTAAAGCTAATAAAAGACATAACAATAAACTGTTTTAATTTATTATAACTAATAAAAGTCATAACAATAAACTGTTTTAATTTATTATAACTAATAAAAGTCAAAACAATAAGTTATTCAGACATTAATGTGTTTATATCAATTGAGATTGGGGTATTTCCTTTCTTAATGGGGAAAGATGTTAATGTCTCTTGTTTTCATGTTAGCATTTAAGCTAGCGGGTTGGCGGAAGTTAGTCCGTTTTTCCGTCACACCAATTAAAAAACGGTAATAATAACTGTGGTTATCATTATCACCGTTTATCGTTGCACTAATGCTGACCCTAACGGCATGTTTCCCTTTGAGCTGGTTTGTGGCACCTCGGGTTTCGTACGCCCCACTTTTTCGCATGATTTGGTTTTCCAACAAAAATACACCCCCAAAAAAATTTGGCTAAACATTGCGTGTAACAAACTCGTCCGTCTGTCCGTGTTTCATCCCGCGGAACAAAAAATCCCACAAGTTGGTGACTCAATTTTTATAAAAATCCCACATTGGGCGTGCAAGCGGACTCATTTTGCGTTGGCAATGTGTCTTTCTCGACCCGCGCCACGTTCCACGGCCCTCCTTTCTGATTGGTCACTTTAAACGTACGCAAACAGGTTTAATGCGAGATTAGTTTGCTAAGAATACAAAAAGAAGCTGCTGTTCTAAATGTGTCCACCGGATGTCGCAATAGCAATTCTGTTAGGCAAGCAAATGGTTTATACTGGGGCCAAGCAAGAGGTACACAGTAAAGGGTGACTGTGGCTCCTCCTCCTCGACCCAAATAAAACGTAAAAACCTGCCGTTTTTTTCTTCTTTTCCTCTTCCAACACATCGTTCTTTGGCACCCTCATTTTCCTAAAATGTCCGTCTCAAAAGGAGAAAAGTGAATGCAGAGTATAACTCAACTCTTTTGAATGTATGGTTTGTTGACAACCTGACATTGAATAAACATCGTCAAAAAGCATGTTGTTTCAACGTTGTATTTGTGTTGTAGAATATTGGTCGGGAAATGACCAAAATTCAACGGTCAAATCAACGTCACAACCTGTCATTGATTAAACGTCCTCAAAAAGCACGTTGTTTCAACGTTGTATTAGATTTGTAGAATATTGGTTGGGAAATGACCAAAATTCAATGTTAAAATCAACGTCAGGTTGTGACGTTGAATAAAAGTTGTCAAAAAGATGTTGATTCAATGTTAGGTATGTGTTGTAGAATATTGGTTGGGAAAATGACCAAAATTCAATGATCAAATCACCGTCTGAACCCAACATTGAATAAACGTTGTCAAAAAGCATGTTGTTTCAACGTTGTATTTGTGTTGTAGAATATTGGTTGGAAAATGACCAAAATTCAATGATCAAATCAACGTAGTCAAAAAGCATGTTGTTTCAAAGTTGTATTTGTGTTGTAGAATATTGGTTGGAAAATAACCAAAAATCAATGTTAAAATCAATGTCAAAACCTGACATTGATTGAACGTCGTAAAAAGCATGTTGTTTCAACGTTATGAGTTTTGTAGAATGTTGGTTGGGAAATGACCAAAATTCAATGGTCAAATCAACATCAGAACCTGACATTGAATAAATGTTGTCAAAAAGCATGTTGTTTCAACGTTGTATTTGTGTTGTAGAATATTGGTTGGAAAATAACCAAAAATCAATGTTAAAATCAACGTCACAACCTGACATTGATTAAACGTCGTCAAAATCATGTTGTTTCAACGTTATATGACATTTGTAGAATATTGGTTGGGAAAATGACCAAAATTCAATGATCAAATCAACGTCAGAGCCCAACATTGATTTAACGTCGTCTAAAAGCATGTTGTTTCAACGTTGTATTAGATTTGTAGAATAATGGTTGGGAAATGACCAAAATTCAATGGTCAAATCAACGTCACAACTTGACATTGAATAAACGTCGTCAAAAAGCATGTTGTTTCAACGTTAGGTATGTGTTAGGGCTGCAACAACTAATCGATTAAATCGATTACAATCGATTATAAAAATAGTTGGTGATTAATTCAGTCATCGATTCATTGGATCTATGCTATGTGCATGCGCAGAGGCTACTTTTTATTTATTTATTTATTTATTTTTAACTTTTTTTTTATAAACCTTTATTTACAAAACTGCAACATTTACAAAAAGCTGAGAAACAATAATCAAAATAAGTATGGTGCCAGTATGCTGTTTTTTTCCAACCAATAAATTACTGGAAAGGATAGAAATATAGTGTGTCTCTTTTATCCGATTATTAATCGATTAATCGAAGTAATAATCGACAGATTAATCGATTATCAAATTAGTTGTTAGTTGCAGCCCTAGTATGTGTTGTAAAATATAGGTTGGGAAATTACAAAAATTCAATGGTCAAATAAACATCAGAACCCAACGTTGATTAAACGTAGTCAAAAAGCATGTTGTTTCAACGTTGTATTAGTTTTGTAGAATATTGGTTGGGAAATGACCAAAATTCAATTGTCAAATCAACGTCAGAACCCGGCATTGAATAAACGTCGTCAAAAAGATGTTGTTTTAACGTCAGGTATGTGTTGTAGAATATCCATCCATCCATCCATTTTCTACCACTTCAACGTCAGAACCCAACATTGAATAAACGTCAAACAGCATGTTGTTTCAACGTTGTATTTGTGTTGTAGAATATTTGTTGGGAAATGACCAAAATTCTACGGTCAAATCAACATCAGAACCCAACATTGATTAAACGTCATCAAAAAGCATGTTGTTTCAACGTTGTATTTGTGTTGTAGAATATTGGTTGAGAAATGACCAAAATTCAATGGTCAAATCAATGTCACAACCTGACGTTGAATAAACATTGTCAAAAAGATGTTTTAACGTCAGGTATGTGTTGTAGAATATCCATCCATCCATCCATTTTCTACCACTTCAACGTCAGAACCCAACATTGAATAAACGTCAAACAGCATGTTGTTTCAACGTTGTATTTGTGTTGTAGAATATTGGTTGGGAAATGACCAAAATTCAACAGTCAAATCAACGTCAGGACCAAATATTGATTTAACGTCGTCAAAAAGCATGTTGTTTCAACGTTGTATTTGTGTTGTAGAATATTGGTTGAGAAATGACCAAAATTCAATGGTCAAATCAATGTCACAACCTGACATTGAATAGACGTTGTCAAAAAGATGTTGTTTTAACGTCAGGTATGTGTTGTAGAATATCCATCCATCCATCCATTTTCTACCACTTGAACGTCAGAACCCAACATTGAATAAACGTCAAACAGCATGTTGTTTCAACGTTGTATTTGTGTTGTAGAATATTTGTTGGGAAATGACCAAAATTCTACGGTCAAATCAACGTCAGAACCCAACATTGATTAAACGTCGTCAAAAAGCATGTTGTTTCAACGTTGTATTTGTGTTGTAGAATATTGGTTGAGAAATGACCAAAATTCAACAGTCAAATCAACGTCAGGACCCAACATTGATTAAACGTCATCAAAAAGCATGTTGTTTCAACGTTGTATTTGTGTTGTAGAATATTGGTTGGGAAATGACCAAAATTCAATGGTCAAATCAATGTCACAACCTGACGTTGAATAAACGTTGTCAAAAAGATGTTTTAACGTCAGGTATGTGTTGTAGAATATCCATCCATCCATCCATTTTGTACCACTTCAATGTCAGAACCCAACATTGAATAAACGTCAAACAGCATGTTGTTTCAACGTTGTATTAGTTTTGTAGAATATTGGTCGAGAAATGACCAAAATTCAACGGTCAAATCAACATCAGAACCCAACATTGATTAAACGTCATCAAAAAGCATGTTGTTTCAATGCTGTATTTGTGTTGTAGAATATTGGTTGGGAAATGACCAAAATTCAATGGTCAAATCAACGTCAGGACCCAATATTGATTTAACGTCGTCAAAAAGCATGTTGTTTCAACGTTGTATTTGTGTTGTAGAATATTGGTTGAGAAATTACCAAAATTCAATGGTCAAATCAACGTCAGGACCCAATATTGATTTAACGTCGTCAAAAATCATGTTGTTTCGACGTTGTATTTGTGTTGTGGAATATTTGTTGGGAAATGTCCAAAATTCAACGGTCAAATCAACGTCAGGACCCAATATTGATTTAACGTCGTCAAAAAGCATGTTGTTTCAACGTTGTATTTGTGTTGTAGAATATTGGTTGAGAAATGACCAAAATTCAATGGTCAAATCAACGTCACAACCTGACGTTGAATAAACGTTGTCAAAAAGATGTTGTTTTAACGTCAGGTATGTGTTGTAGAATATCCATCCATCCATCCATTTTCTACCACTTCAATGTCAGAACCCAACATTGAATAAACGTCAAACAGCATGTTGTTTCAACGTTGTATTTGTGTTGTAGAATATTGGTTGGGAAATTACCAAAATTCAATGGTCAAATCAACGTCAGAACCCAACATTGATTAAACGTCATCAAAAAGCATGTTGTTTCAACGTTGTATTTGTGTTGTAGAATATTGGTTAAGAAATGACCAAAATTCAATGGTCAAATCAACGTCACAACCTGACGTTGAATAAACGTCGTCAAAAAGATGTTGTAGAATATCCATCCATCCATCCATTTTCTACCACTTCAACGTCAGAACCCATCATTGAATAAACGTCAAACAGCATGTTGTTTCGACGTTGTATTTGTGTTGTAGAATATTTGTTGGGAAATGACCAAAATTCAACGGTCAAATCAACGTCAGGACCCAATATTGATTTAACGTCGTCAAAAAGCATGTTGTTTCAACGTTGTGTTTGACTTGCTCGACGTCAGGACCTAATTCAACAAGTTCTCAACGTTGTTTCAACGTCTTATGTTTCTTATGGGAACATTTTCACGCCGAACCTTTAGGAGCTAAATTTGTTTGCCGAACCTTTAGGAGCTAAATACTCCCAAAGACTGCTGCTGTTTTTCCCAACAATTCCACTCTAAAACAGTTTTCTCCCTCAGCGACATCCGGCGAATCGGGATCTGCCTGATCGGCCACCAGAGGAGGATCATCAGCAGCATCCAATCCCTGCGCCTGCAGTTCCACCACATCCAACAGAACGGCTTTCAAGTGTAACGGACCGCGTGGGCAGACTGCTGGGGTTAGGGGGGGGGGGCGTCACACGACCAGAGCCAGCCGCCGTCTGGTCCCTCATCATCTCATCGGTCTTTGGACCGTCGCCGACCTCAGCCGGCTCTCGTTAGCTCAGCAAACATTAGGCCAGCTTTGAATTGAGTGTGTGGGTTGAAGTGGCGGTCAGCGAAGGCCTCGGCTCTCTCCGAGCTTCTCATCCACTTGAATCTGATACCTCAACACCAGAGCAACGTGTGGTGTTTTCAGAGCAAATTTGAGGCTGGTTTATTGAGTTGTGTCATGACAAAAATGGTAAATACGATCCTATTAATGAACTGAAGACCACTGAATGTCAAAAGATTTTATAGATCCACATCCATGGTATTAAAGTGCGTCTTGTACTGGAAGTCATGTAAAAGGTGTATGTCTCTTCCTTAATAAACGACTCTATTTTAACTCCCTTTTAATGACTCCCTACACACACACACACGTGTGTATCTATGGCAACGTCCTCTTAGCCGTTACTCAAGAGACTGACACGTTTTGTGGACATGGAGTGTTGTCAGGTGAGTTTGTCAAGCAGGTGCTTATGTGGGCTACACACCACACCGGTGTGGTGTCCAAAGTACGGCCCAGGAGCCCGGAGCTCATTTTTGTAGCTACCTGTGGCACATTCTTAATAAAACAAAAACCTCCATATTCAATAAAAGTGAAATAGAAGAGAAAAAGTTGCAATGTTGGCTCCAATAACACAAAGGCTGTTTTTGTTCCTTTAAAACTGTCATTGCTCAAAAATAATAATGAATAAACATCAATGTTGTTATGAATTATTGACCTATTCAAGGCTCAAATTACGTCACATCAATTGAATTATTTTTAGGAACATATTGCATATTTTGTGTGTTTACCATGAAAAAAACAAAGTTTTCTTTGACGAAAAGGCATAAAAATAGCAACAACAAAAAAAAAATTATTGGATCACTGAGAATTTTAGTGTGATTTTCTTTTTTAATTGTCACTACTCAAAAAATAATAATGAATCAAAATCAATGTTGTTGTTTATTATTGACATATTTAAAAACCAAGCTGTTTGTTCACATGCTTTTTTTATTTCTCTTTGGGCTTATTGGACCCTAATTAGAATAACAAACTAAGAATCATCTTTTTATATGATGTACTTAAGTCCATAAGTAAAAATGTGTACTTCATGTGTAGTGACATGCTAATTCTTATTTTTACACTTTTTTCCCCCCAAATTTCATTGTATGTTATACTCTTCTGACACCACCAGATGGCAGTATAAGTGTCCACATAAGTGGCCATAAGACCCCAATTCAGTAGTGTACACAATTTTGGAAATAAGAGCTAAAAGGTGCTGTCCACGCATGTGGCCACTAAGCCATTAGAGGTGTTAAGGCTTCAATTACTTCACATCAAATATTCCACTTTGAAATATAATTTGTGTTTGTGATATAAAATAACATTTTTTTGGACAAAAAGGCATAAAACAAGCAAAAAAACAAAACAAACTAAAAAGATGTATTGGATCCCTGGGAATTTTAGTGCGATTTTCTTTTTTAATTGTCATTACTCAAAAAATAATAATGAATCAAAATCAATGTTGTTATATATGATTGACATATGTAAGGCTTCAATTACTTCACATCAAATATTCCACTTTGAAATATTTGTTTGGGAAACATATTGCATAATTTGTGTGTTTGCAATATAAAAAACAAAGTTTTCTTTGACGAAAGGGCATAAAACAAACAAACAAAAAAACATTTGAAAAAAATAAAAATGTATGACTTTTTAACACTTTTATGAGTGTGTGCCTTTTGGATCCCTGAGAATTTTAGTGCGATATTCTTTTTTAACTGTCATTGCTCAAAAAATAATAATGAATCAAAATCAATGTTGTTATAAATTATTATCATTTTTAAGGCTTCAATTACTTCAAATCAAATATTACTTTGAAATATTTTTTCTGAAAAAAATGGCATATTTTGTGTGTTTGCAATATAAAAGACAAAGTTTTCTTAGACAAAAAAGGCATAAAACAAACACAATTTAAAATATATATATAATTGATGAATGTATCTGAAGTTAATCTAGGAATTTAAGCTTTAAAAAGTAAGAAAAAAATGCTCAAAAAAAAAAAAAAGAATCAAAATCAGTGTTTTGAATTATTCACCTATTTCAGACTTCAATTACTTCACATCACTTTGACATATTTATTGGGGAAAATGTTGCATATTTTGTGAGTTTGCAATATAAAATAACATTTTCTGTGACAAAAAGGGCATAAAACTAACAAACAAAACAAAAAAAACATTAAAAAGTTATAAAAACGTTTAATCGACAGAGAGATCTGAAGTTAAACCAGAGACTTAAACGTTAAATGTTATTTTAAAAAAAATTATTAAAAAAACATGACCTTTTTCTTAACAGTTTTTGGATTCCTATAATTTTTATAGATTTTTTTTTATACTGTTATTGCACACAAAATACTAATGAATCGAAATCAATCCTGTTGTTAATTATTGACCAATTCATAACTCACATTACTTCACATCAAATGTTCCACTTTGACATTTTTGGGGATTTCTATGACAAAAAGGACATAAAACAAAAAATGTAAAACTTATAATTGATATATAGATTTGAAGTTGATCTAGATATTTTTAACACTTTTATGAGTGGGGCCTTTTTGGATCCCTGAGAAGTCTAGTGAGATTATTTTTAAACTGTCATTGCTAAAATAATAATAATAAATTAATATCAATGTTGTTATGACTTATTGATCTATTTAAAGCTCCAATTAATTTGAATCAAATGTTTCATTTAAACATTTTTGAGGAGGAAATGTTGCATATTTTGTGTTTTTGCCATAAAAAAATTGGTTTTCTTTAACAAAAAGGGCATAAAACGTAACTAAAAAAAAGTAAACTTTATATTGACTGATAGATCTAAAGCGTTGAATGTAAAAAAAATAAAATAAAATAAAATTTAAAAAAAATAATATATATATATATATATATATATATATATATATATATATATATATATATATATATATATATATATATATATATATATATATATATATATATATATATATATATATATATATATATATGACTTATTTTTAACATTTTTATGACTGAGACCCTTCCGGTTCCCCGGGACCAAACTTAAGAGGAGAGCTGAAGGTTAAAAAAAATACAATATTTTTTTTATGGTTTTAAAATTTTATTTTTTTTTAATGCTATGATTTTTCAGTATGCGGTGTATCATAAAAATTATCAGAAAATAATATATAAAACATTTTAATTTTTTATTTTTTTTTTACATATCCTTGATGCTTTCTTTTTGAGCAATACCTTCATTTGGCCTGCAGGTGTCAGGATGGAGTCGGGCGCTGAGGTCGCCCGGCAACAACAATGCGTGTTTAAAGGACCCACGGAAAGTAGAATACTTTGATCAATTGCATCTAATTCGCGCGCACACGTACAATTACGTCAAATACACGAATGATTCATACAATTAAAATGTATTAATAAAGATCAAGCTGACCACATAGGATCATTTGTTTATTTATTTGATTAATTTTCGCCCCTCCGAGTGCGAGCCAACACACTGAGGTAAGTTTGCTTAGTTTATCGACATCAACCCACATAAATGATCAATTTTTTCCACGTTAGTGTAAATTTAAGTAGTTTATGCCCACTCCAAAGCCGAGGGACGCAAATTCGTAGCTGAAGGGGGCGTTCCGCGCACTGTCAACTGCCTTGATACTCCAAAATCCCGCACCCGCCAGTGCAATTGAAGGCAGCATAAATCAGGAGCGTATCCTGGTCACCATGAGAGAAACAATAATGAAACATTGGACTTACTGCTGATGGAATAAACTTGCTTGTGGCATCGACAACTCGGAGTTAAATCCCAGCCAGGTACAATCCAGCACATTCCAAGCAATACAAGCATCTGGGTAAGAGTTACAGGTTGCATGTTAGCGTTAGCCCAGCTAGCTTGAATATTAGCTGTTTACGTGCTTCTACGTTGTTTTTGTGACTTGCCTAAGTTCTTGTGTTTTGTCTTCGAAAACACGATTAATTGTGTCGCACGTATACAAACTGAAGCGTGAAGCCGTGCGGTGTTAGCGTGGTGGCATGTAGAGAAGATTAACATAATGGCACTGCGGCTGTTAATTCTCTTTAGCCCCGTTAGCGGATAACCAGCTAATAAACCCTTTTTTTTTAAACACCTGGCCAACAAAAACATTACCATGTGACTCTTCGATAACGTGTTCTCTATAAACTGTAAGTTCAGAATACCTGGCCAACAAAAACATTACCATGTGACGCATGACTCTTCTATAACGTGTTCGCTATAAAGTGACATTTCAGAATACCTGGCCAACAAAAACATTCCCAAGTGACACTTCGGTATTTGTTCGCTATAAAGTGTAATTTCAGAATACCTGGCCAACAAAAACAAAACCATGTGACACATGACTCTTCGATAACGTGTTCGCTATAAAGTGTGATTTCAGAATACCTGGCCAACAAAAACATTACCAAGTGACACTTCGGTATTTGTTCGCTATAAAGTGTAATTTAAAAATACCTGGCCAACAAAAACAAAACCATGTGACGCATGACTCTTTGATAACGTGTTCGCTATAAAGTGTAATTTCAGAATACCTGGCCAACAAAAACATTACCATGTGACACATGACTCTTCGATAACGTGTTCGCTATAAAGTGTAATTTCAGAATGCCTGGCCAACAAAAACATTACCATGTGACGCATGACTCTTCGATAACGTGTTCGCTATAAAGTGTAAGTTCAGAATATCTGGCCAACAAAAACATTACCATGTGACTCTTCGATAACGTGTTCTCTATAAAGTATAATTTCAGAACACCTGGCCAACAAAAACATTACCATGTGACACATGACGCTTTGGTATTTGTTCGCTATAAAGTGTAAATTCAGAATACCTGGCCATCAAAAACATTACCGTGACTCTTCGATAAAGTGTTCTCTATAAACTGTAATTTCAGAATACCTGGCCAACAAAAACATTACCATGTGACGCATGACGCTGTGGTATTTGTTCGCTATAAAGTGTAATTTCAGAACACCTGGCCAACAAAAACATTACCATGTGACACATGACTCTTCGATAACGTGTTCGCTATAAAGTGTAAATTCAGAATACCTGGCCAACAAAAACATTACCATGTGACGCATGACTCTTCGATAACGTGTTCTCTATAAACTGTAATTTCAGAATACCTGGCCAACAAAAACATTACCATGTGACGCATAACGCTTCGGTATTTGTTCACTATAAAGTGTAATTTCAGAATACCTGGCCAACAAAAACATTACCATGTGACACATGACTCTTTGATAACGTGTTCGCTATAAAGTGTAAATTCAGAATACCTGGCCAACAAAAACATTACCGTGACTCTTCAATAACGTGTTCGCTATAAAGTGTAATTTCAGAATACCTGGCCAACAAAAACATTACCATGTGACGAATGACGCTGTGGTATTTGTTCGCTATAAAGTGTAATTTCAGAACACCTGGTCAACAAAAACATTACCATGTGACGCATGACTCTTCGATAACGTGTTCGCTATAAAGTGTAAGTTCAGAATACCTGGCCAACAAAAACATTACCATGTGACGCATGACTCTTCGATAACGTGTTCGCTATGAAGTGTAAATTCAGAATACCTGGCCATCAAAAACATTACCGTGACTCTTCGATAAAGTGTTCTCTATAAACTATAGTTTCAGAATACCTGGCCAACAAAAACATTACCATGTGACGCATGACGCTGTGGTATTTGTTCGCTATAAAGTGTAATTTCAGAACACCTGGCCAACAAAAACATTACCATGTGACACATGACTCTTCGATAACGTGTTCGCTATAAAGTGTAATTTCAGAATGCCTGGCCAACAAAAACATTACCCTATGACACATGACTCTTCGATAACGTGTTCACTAGCTATAAAGTGTAAGTTCAGAATATCTGGCCAACAAAAACATTACCATGTGACTCTTCGATAACGTGTTCTCTATAAAGTATAATTTCAGAACACCTGGCCAACAAAAAAATTACCATGTGACACATGACGCTTTGGTATTTGTTCGCTATAAAGTGTAAATTCAGAATACCTGGCCAACAAAAACATTACCATGTGACACATGACTCTTCGATAACGTGTTCGCTAGCTATAAAGTGTAAGTTCCGAATATCTGGCCAACAAAAACATTACCATGTGACTCTTCGATACCCTGTTCTCTATAAAGTATAATTTCAGAACACCTGGCCAACAAAAACATTACCATGTGACACATGACGCTTTGGTATTTGTTCGCTATAAAGTGTAAATTCAGAATACCTGGCCATCAAAAACATTACCGTGACTCTTCGATAAAGTGTTCTCTATAAACTGTAATTTCAGAATACCTGGCCAACAAAAACATTACCATGTGACGCATGACGCTGTGGTATTTGTTCGCTATAAAGTGTAATTTCAGAACACCTGGCCAACAAAAACATTACCATGTGACACATGACTCTTCGATAACATGTTCGCTATAAAGTGTAAATTCAGAATACCTGGCCAACAAAAACATTACCATGTGACACATGACGCTTTGGTATTTGTTCGCTATAAAGTGTAATTTCAGAATGCCTGGCCAACAAAAACATTACCATGTGACGCATGACTCTTCGATAACGTGTTCGCTATAAACTGTAATTTCAGAATACCTGGCCAACAAAAACATTACCTTGTGACACATGACTCTTCGATAACATGTTTGCTATAAACTGTAATTTCAGAATACCTGGCCAACAAAAACATTACCATGTGACACATGACTTTTTGATAACGTGTTCGCTATAAAGTGTAAATTCAGAATACCTGGCCAACAAAAACATTACCGTGACTCTTCAATAATGTCTTCACTATAAAGTGTAATTTCAGAATACCTGGCCAACAAAAATATTACCATGTGACACATGACTCTTTGATAACGTGTTTGCTATAAACTGTTAGTTCAGAATACCTGGCCAACAAAAACATTACTATGTGACACATGACTCTTCGATAACGTGTTCGCTATAAACTGTAATTTCAGAATACCTGGCCAACAAAAATATTACCATGTGACACATGACTCTTTGATAACGTGTTTGCTATAAAGTGTAATTTCAGAATGCCTGGCCAACAAAAACATTACCATGTGACGCATGACTCTTCGATAACGTGTTCGCTATAAACTGTAATTTCAGAATACCTGGCCAACAAAAATATTACCATGTGACACATGACTCTTTGATAACGTGTTTGCTATAAACTGTTAGTTCAGAATACCTGGCCAACAAAAACATTACTATGTGACACATGACTCTTCGATAACGTGTTCGCTATAAAGTGTAATTTCAGAACACCTGGCCAACAAAAACATTACCATGTGACACATGACTCTTCGATAACGTGTTCGCTATAAAGTGTAATTTCAGAATACCTGGCCAACAAAAACATTACCATGTGACACATGACTTTTTGATAACGTGTTCGCTATAAAGTGTAAATTCAGAATACCTGGCCAACAAAAACATTACCGTGACTCTTCGATAACGTCTTCGCTATAAAGTGTAATTTCAGAATACCTGGCCAACAAAAACATTACCATGTGACACATGACTCTTCGATAACGTGTTTGCTATAAACTGTTATTTCAGAATACCTGGCCAACAAAAACATTACCATGTGACACATGACTCTTCGATAACGTGTTCGCTATAATGTGTAATTTCAGAAAATAATACCTGGCCAACAAAAACATTACCATGTGACGCATGACTCTTCGGTTGGAATTGGGGGTTAAATCACCAAAAATGATTTCTGGGCGCGGCCACTGCTGCTGCTCACTGCTCCCCTCACCTCCCAGGGGGTGATCTAGGGTGATGGGTCAAATGCAGAGAATAATTTTGCCACACCTCGTGTGTGTGTGTGTGTGACAATCAGTGGTACTTTAACTTAATATAATCTATAAATAAAATTCATTTTTGTGAGCTCACGATTCCTGATCGAACCGAAAGTTTTGATATCCGAACGGTTCCGATCGGATGAAAACTGGACTGTGAAAGCGGACGAACTTTGGCGGAATAAGAATTGGAATAACAGATTGTTTGGTGTAGAATAGCATATGTATATGTGTATATATATATATATATATATATATATATATATATATATATATATATATATATATATATATATATATATATATATATATATATATATATATATATATATATATATATATATATATATATATATATATATATATAGCATATGTATATACAAGAATAGCATATATATATACACAAGATGAGCGTTCACACAGTGAGATGTTACTTGTGTTGCAGAGCGGACGACAGCGGATGGTTGCTGCCAATGGGGCTGTTTGACAAGTTGGCAGGATGGCTGGGCTTCAAGAAGGAGGTGAACGTGCTTTGTCTGGGCCTGGACAACAGCGGGAAAACCACCATCATCAACAAACTCAAACCTTCCAACGTAGGTCCACTTCTGTTTGTTGGGCTCTTTCTATATAGCAATAATATAATGCCAAATGAGTCAAATATTACCCAAACTACACCTTCTTACTAGGTGAAATAGAAAAACTTAGGTATGTTGAGGGTTCCATACTGCCGATTGTGATACTGATCGTCCGTAAATGAGATAGGCCGATACCAAACACATTTATTAGCTGTACATATTTCAGTTTATATATGGTGAGTGTTATTGACAGTTTAACCATATCAACACAATATTTAAACTAGTTCCTTATTCTCTTTTATCACGTACAATTGTTTGAACATAACAAAAGTATTAAAGGCCTACTGAAAGCCACTACTACCGACCACGCAGTCTGATAGTTTATACATCAATGATGAAATCTTAACATTGCAACACATGCCAATACGACCGGGTTAGATTAGTAAAGTGCAATTTTAAATTTCCCGCAAAATATCCTGCTGAAAACATCTCGGTATGATGACGTCTGCGCGTGACGTCACGGATTGTAGCGGACATTTTGGGACACCATTGTGGCCAGCTATTAAGTCGTCTGTTTTCATCGCAAAATTCCACAGTATTCTGGACATCTGTGTTGGTGAATCTTTTGCAATTTGTTTAATGAACAATGGAGACAGCAAAGAAGAAAGCTGTAGGTGGGAAGCGGTGTATTAGCGGCCGGCTGCAGCAACACAAACACATAGCCGGTGTTTCATCGTTTACATTCCCAAAGGATGACAGTCAAGCTTTACCATTGGCTTGTGGAGAACTGGGACAACAGAGACTGTGGGATTGAGTGTGTTGTGCGGGTGTTTGAGTTGTATTGGCGGGTTATATGGACGGGAGGGGGGAGGTGTTTGTTATGCGGGATTAATTTGTGGCATATTAAATATAAGCCTGGTTGTGTTGTGGCTAATAGAGTATATATATGTCTTGTGTTTATTTACTGTTTTAGTCATTCCCAGCTGAATATCAGGTCCCACCCAACTCTCACAGTATCTTCCCTATCTGAATCGCTTCCACTGCCCTCTAATCCTTCACTCTCACTTTCCTCATCCACAAATCTTTCATCCTCGCTCAAATTAATGGGGAAATCGTCGCTTTCTCGGTCCGAATCGCTCTCGCTGCTGGTGGCCATGATTGTAAACAATGTGCAGATGTGAGGCGCTCCACAACCTGTGACGTCACGCTACTTCCGGTACAGGCAAGGCTTTTTTATCAGCGACCAAAAGTTGTGAACTTTATCGTCGATGTTCTCTACTAAATCCTTTCAGCAAAAATATGGCAATATCGAGAAATGATCTCATTTCAGTAGGCCTTTAATATATAATAACTAATCAAGAATAGAAACTACTATCTACTAGGGTTGTACGGTATACCGATACTAACAAAGTACTGCGGTACTAATTAATTAAAAACGGTACTACACTGCTTCTGAAAAATACCGATGGATGGATATAACTTTATTGATTCCTTCAGGAGAGTTCCCTCAGGAAAATTAACATTCCAACAGCAGTGTACAGAATTGAGATCAAATTTAAAAAGTCAATAATGGGGGTATAAATGGAAACAAAATAGAAAATTATTACAATAAAAATCAAAAACAACAATGACAATAAAAATATAACAGTCAAATAAGAATATAACATGAAAATAGGCAGTAGTGACCATGTTATAAAAAAGTATTGCACTGTCATTGTTTACTAATTGATACTAATATACTAAGAAATGCAGTTTATTTGCTGCAATGAATGTGATTATTATTAGCTTAGAAGAGCTGCTCCACACTGTGTATGGAGACAAATAATTAGCTGATATTAAATACAGTATCGGCCAGAGGGGCAATAACCAACAATGGCGATTACCAATGTTCCCTCTAATTGTTCATGTGTGTGAGCAAACACAAAAACTCCCTGAGCATTCAGTGGAGCACATGTGAGCAACATCACACGTGGCAATACCAGCAGCACCCCTGTCTCAAACCAATCTTTTATTATAACACTCAAATGACAGGAGTCATTTTCATGAGATTATTTTGTAATATTAGGGATTTGGCCCACTTGTAATGAAAATAAAAGAAATCTTGTTTTTCATAAGCTATGGATGAGTATTGTAGAATATGTCTGGGTGGGGGTCCTGCTTTGGAAATCATTTGTACCCCTTTCAGAGATCACATTTAGTTCCTCTTAAACATCCTCATGTTGCACAATGAAATGTAAGCATAGGATGAAGTGTGCATTCCTGTAACTTTCTCTAGTAACAGCATTCCATGATTAATATCAATAAATTAACATTAATAATAAATGACAGTAGAATAAGCACATGTATGACTGAGGAGTCATAGTGTAACTTTGTGTGGTGTTTGAGTTTTCAGACTTTTTGTGTGGCCATAAACGCACCAGTGGTTTAGTGGTATGCGTGTTGGTGACAGATGACAAGTTGGTTTTGGCCTGGTTTGTACGGCAGAAAATGACTAGTTTTTCGAGATAGAAGTTTTTTACTGATGTTTTTGGTGTGGTTATGGCCGAATATAAACAGTTTTGCTCAATAAAATGATCTATATAATTCCTGGCCTCGAAGCATCTCGATAGACGTTACAATAATTGAACGGTGTTCAATTGAACGGTGTTGACGAACACCGTTAGGACCGGTTGTTGTCACTGTCACTCAGAGTTGCATTGCAAAATTACACAGAATAAATGTGTTTATTTTGTTTAGAATTCAGATGGGGATTTGATTTGGTGCGCGGCATATATTTGCTGTGCGCAGAGGACGCTTGAGCAGTGCGCAATTGCGCAGGCACGCACCTTAGAGGGAACGTGGGCGATTACATACCTTTTTGTACTGATCTGTGGCCAATGGATCGGCACATCCCTAAAAAAATTAATGCAATAAGTCATTTTTCCTGTATGTGTTCACCATGAAGACTTGAATAATAACATACAAAATCTGTCTCCCAGGCCCAGGCACAAGACATCGTCCCGACCATTGGGTTCAGCATAGAGAAGTTCAAGACATCCAGGTAGCTTTTCATATTAACACAGCAGTGTGTTGTTGTTGATTCAGTCCAGCTTGAAATGAAACATGTTTCCCTGTCTTGGTGCAGTCTCTCCTTCACGGTGTTTGACATGTCTGGCCAAGGCAGATACAGAAACCTCTGGGAGCACTACTACAAGTCAGTGTGCAGACTTTTTCTTTCCCTCACCATTGTTATTATGTTGACTAATGTCGCTGCGATGTTTGTGTTGTCAGGGAGGGCCAGGCTGTCATATTTGTCATCGATAGTGCAGATAAGCTTAGGATGGTTGTGGCCAAAGAAGAATTGGACACTTTATTAAATCATCCTGGTAAGTTGTGGGCTACCTTTTACATTTTTAGTACAGCTAGCAGATACTATACACTGTAACAACGCTCAACGGGACAACAACTCTCTGTTTGTAAGATGATTTTTTTCCCAAAATGTCTCTTTAAAGGCCTACTGAAATGATTTTTTTTTTTATTTAAACGGGGATAGCAGATCCATTTTATGTGTCATACTTGATCATTTCGCGATATTGCCATATTTTTGCTGAAAGGATTTAGTAGAGAACATCAACGATAAAGTTCGCAACTTTTGGTCGCTGATAAAAAAAGCCTTGCCTGTACCGGAAGTAGCGTGACGTCGCAGGTTGAAAGGCTCCTCACATTTCCCCATTGTTTACACCAGCAGCGAGAGGGATTCGGACCGAGAAAGCGACGATTACCCCATTAATTTGAGCGAGGATGAAAGATTCGTGGATGAGGAACGTGAGAGTGAAGGACTAGAGTGCAGTGCAGGACGCATCTTTTTTCGCTCTGACCGTAACTTAGGTACAAGCTGGCTCATTGGATTCCACACTTTTCTCCTTTTTCTGTTGTGGATCACGGATTTGTATTTTAAACCACCTCGGATACTATATCCTCTTGAAAATGAGAGTCGAGAATGCGAAATGGACATTCACAGTGACTTTTATCTCCACAACAATACATCGGCGAAGCACTTTAGCTACGGAGCTAACGTGATAGCATCGGGCTTAACTGCAGATAGAAACAAAAGAAATAAACCCCTGACTGGAAGGATAGACAGAAAATCAACAATACTATTAAACCAGGGGTCACCAACGTGGTGCCCGCGGGCACCAGGTAGCCCGTAAGGACCAGATGAGTAGCCCGCTGGCCTGTTCTAAAAATAGCTCAAATAGCAGCACTTACCAGTGAGCTGCCTCTATTTTTTAAATTTTATTTATTGACTAGCAAGCTGGTCTCGCTTTGCTTGACATTTTTAATTCTAAGAGAGACAAAACTCAAATAGAATTTGAAAATCCAAGAAAATATTTTAAAGACTTGGTCTTCACTTGTTTAAATAAATTCATAATTTTTTTTACTTTGCTTCTTATAACTTTCAGAAAGACAATTTTAGAGAAAAAATACAACCTTAAAAATGATTTTAGGATTTTTAAACGCATATACCTTTTTACCTTTTAAATTCCTTCCTCTTCTTTCCTGGCAATTTAAATCAATGTTCAAGTACATTTATTTTTTTTATTGTAAAGAATAATAAATACATTTTAATTTAATTCTTCATTTTAGCTTCTGTTTTTTCTACGAAGAATATTTGTGAAATATTTCTTCAAACTTATTATGATTAAAATTCAAAAAAATTATTCTGGCAAATCTAGAAAATCTGTAGAATCAAATTTAAATCTTATTTCAAAGTCTTTTGAATTTCTTTTAAAATTTTTGTTCTGGAAAATCTAGAAGAAATAATGATTTGTCTTTGTTAGAAATATAGCTTGGTCCAATTTGTTATATATTCTAACAAAGTGTAGATTGGATTTTAACCTATTTAAAACATGTCATCAAAATTCTAAAATTAATCTTAATCAGGAAAAATTACTAATGATGTTCCATAAATTATTTTTTTAAGTTTTTCACTTCTTTTTTTCGGTTGAATTTTGAATTTTAAAGAGTCGAAATTGAAGATAAACTATGTTTCAAAATTTAATTGTCATTTTTTTCGTGTTTTCTCCTCTTTTAAACCGTTCAATTAAGTGTAAATATCATTAATTATTAATAATAACATAGAGTTAAAGGTAAATTGAGCAAATTGGCTATTTTTGGCAATTTAGTTAAATGTGTATCAAACTGGTAGCCCTTCGCATTAATCAGTACCCAAGAAGTAGCTCTTGCTTTCAAAAAGGTTGGTGACCCCTGTATTAAACCATGGACCTGTAACTACACGGTTAATGCTTTCCAGCCTGGCGAAGCGTAACAATGCTGTTGCTAACGACGCCATTGAAGCTAACTTAGCTACGGGACCTCGACAGAGCTATGCTAAAAACATTAGCTATCCACCTACGCCAGCCAGCCCTCATCTGCTCATCAACACCCGTGTTCACCTGCCTTCCAGCAATCGACGGAGCGACGAAGGACTTCACCCGATCATAGATGCGGTCGGCGGCCCGGAGACGGAGTCAAGGTGAGGTCGGCGGCTAGCGCGTCTGCTATCCATCTCAAAGTCCTCCTGGTTGTGTTGCTGCAGCCAGCCGCTAATACACCGATCCCACCTACAGCTTTCTTCTTTGCAGTCTCCATTGTTCATTAAACAAATTGCAAAAGATTCACCAACACAGATGTCCAGAATACTGTGGAATTATGTGGTGAAAACAGAGCTTTTTGTATTGGATCCAATGGGGTCCGAATACTGCCGTTCACTCCGTGACGTCACGCGCAAACGTCATCATACATAGACGTTTTCAACCGGACGTTTCGCGGGAAATTTAAAATTGCACTTTATAAGTTAACCCGGCCGTATTGGCATGTGTTGCAATGTTAAGATTTCATCATTGATATATAAACTATCAGACTGCGTGGTCGGTAGTAGTGGGTTTCAGTAGGCCTTTAAGAGTACTGCTGAAAGTATATTTTCCCAACACTGTCCTGTCCGCACAACAGACATCAAGCACAGGAGAATTCCCATCCTGTTCTTGGCTAACAAGATGGACGTCCGAGACGCTTTGTCTTCGGTCAAGGTCTCCCAGCTGCTCTGCTTGGAAAATATCAGGGACAAACCCTGGCAAATCTGGTAAGAACATATGATTATTATTATTAGGGATGTCCGATAAATGCTTTAAAATGTAATATCGGAAATTATCGGTATCGGTTTCATAATTATCGGTATCGGCTTCAAAAAGTAAAATTCATGACTTTTTAAAACGCCGCTGTGTACACGGACGTGGGGAGAAGTACCGTATTTTCCGCACTATAAGGCGCACCTTCAATGAATGGCCTATTTTAAAACTTAGTTCATATATAAGGTGCACCGCATTATAAGGCGCATAGAATAGAGGATACAGTAGAGGCTGGGGTTGCGAGACCTGTTGTGGCTCAATATTGGTCCATATATAAGGTGCACCGTATTATAAGGCGCACTGTCAGCTTTTGAGAAAATTGGGAGGTTTTTAGGTGCGCCTTATAGTGTGGAAAATACGGTACAGAGCACCAATAAACCTTAAAGGCACTTCCTCTGCCTGCCGGCCCAGTCATATAATATCTACAGCTTTTCACACACACAAGTCAATGCAAGGCATACTTGGTCAACAGCCATACAGGTCACACTGAGGGTGGCCGTATAAACAACTTTAACACCGTTACAAATATGCGCCACACTGTGAACCCACACCAAACAAAAATGACAAACAGAGAACATCCGCACCGTAACACAACATAAACACAACAGAACAAATACCCAGAACCCCTTGCAGCACTAACTCTTCCGGGACGCTACAATATACACCCGCCCACCTCAACCTCCTCATGCTCTCTCAGGGAGAGCATGTCCCTAATTCCAAGCTGCTGTTTTGAGGCATGTTAAAAAAAAATAATGTACTTTGTGACTTCAATTATAAATATGGCAGTGCCATGTTGGCATTTTTTTTTTCCATAACTTGAGTTGATTTATTTTGGAAAACCTTGTAACATTGTTTAATGCATCCAGCGGGGCATCACAACAAAATTAGGCATAATAATGTGTTAATTCCACGACTGTATATATCGGTATCGGTTGATATCGGTATCGGTAATTAAGAGTTGGACAATATCGTTGTCAGAAAAATTGTATTTAAATTATCAAAAAACTTTCCATTGTGAGTTTCCATTGAACAGACAAGAAGCTGTCTTTGTGGCACCAAGCCAAACGCTCGGAAGATTCCGCTGTGTACGATGGAATCAGACGGGAGGGGTCATCCATTGTCCTCCAAAACCTGCCAAAGCTGAATCCACGACAAGCCCAGGCCCGAGGGATCTTCTTCTTTTGTCTTTTAATGTGACCGAAAACAAGGACTGTTTACATACTACCCATTCCTGTTGAGACAGGTGTTGTTGCGTAAACATTGAACATCTAAATAAAAGAGAGGACGAAAACCTTCTTCGTCAGAGCGTGGTGCAGGACTGTACAGAAAGTACAGTGGCCATGTCTCTCCTCAATATTGAGTCCAAATTTAATTATGTTTCTGTTTGATTCCTTGTCTTTTGTCTTGTTTAATAGATGTCATCAGTGTTTGAACCTAACAATCGGAATATCGGTAAAAAATCCATTATCGGACCTCTCTAATTATTATTATTATTTTCATTAGGTCTGCTCTCATTTTATGCTTTCTGCTGTTCGTGTACATTGTAGCGTTAAATGTATTGTGTTTATTACTGGACTATTTTCACACAAAATGTGTAAGCAACCTCAAAACACTTTCTACAATAATGTGCCGAAACATTTATCAGTAGAGATGTCCGATAATGGCTTTTTAGCCGATATTCCGATATTGTCCAACTCTTTAATTACTGATTCCGATATCAACCGATACCGATATATACAGTCATGGAATTAACACATTATGATGCCTAATTTAGTTGTGATGCCCCGCTGGATGCATTAAACAATGTAACAAGGTTTTCCAAAATAAATCAACTCAAGTTATGGAAAAAAAAGTGCCAACATGGCACTGCCATATTTATTATTGAAGTCACAAAGTGCATTATTTTTTTTAACATGCCTCGAAACAGCAGCTTGGAATTTGGGACATGCTCTCCCTGAGGGAGCATGAGGAGGTTGAGGTGGACAGGGTTGGGGGGGGGCGGAGTTTTGGTAGGTGTAGTGGGGGGTGTGTATAGTAGCGTCCCGGAAGAGTTAGTGCTGCAAGCCTTGCAGCACTATTTGTTCTGTTGTGTTTATGTTGTGTTACGGTGAGGATGTTCTCCCGAAATGTGTTTGTTTGGTGTGGGTTCACAGTGTGGCGCATATTTGTAACAGTGTTAAAGTTGTTTATACGGCCACCCTCAGTGTGACCTGTATGGCTGTTGACCAAGTATGCCTTGCATTCACTTGTGTGTGTGACAAGCCGTAGATATTATGTGACTGGGCCCGGCACGCAAAGGCAGGGCCTTTAAGGTTTATTGGCGCTCTGTACTTCTCCCTATGTCCGTGTACACAGCGGCGTTTTAAAAAGTCATACATTTTACTTTTTGAAACCGATACCGATAATTTCCGATTTTAAAGCGTTTATCGGCCGATAAATATTATCGGACATCTCCAATTATTATTATTATTATTTTCATTAAGTCTGCACTCACTTTCTGCTTTCTGCTGTTTGTGTACATTGTAGCGTTAAATGTATTTTGTTCATAACTGGACTATTTTCACACAAAATGTGTAAGCAACCTCAAAACACTTTCCACAATAATGTGCCGAAACACTTATCAGCTTTATTAAACTTGTGTCACTTTAATTACATCTGACTTATTTATTGTTCGTTTGTACTAAAACATGGTCATGTAAAGTGAAATGTCGTGATGTTAATGTAAGTGTTGATATGTTTCAGTGGCACTGACGCTCTAAGAGGAGATGGTTTACAGGAGGGAGTGGAATGGTTACAAGGTAAACTTGACACGAGGTGTGTGTTTGTGCGCGTGTGCTTGTAGTTTTTGCATTAACATGCTAATATTTTCCAAAAGTAATTCATGTCATCAACTACAGCTGGGTATTGGCAAGGACTTTTTGATATAATAAGTATCACGATAGATGTGTACGTATCGTACATTTCACAATAGGGAGCATTTGTGTCGCGATATGTGTCACAATAAGTAACATATCACAATATGGTACAGTATTGTTTTTTTTATTTTTATCAGGGTCATTTGGGTACTTTCTTTTGTCATTTTGATTTAAAAAGAGTAAACACAGTTGTTTGCTAATAAATAGCTTCACACAACCATTAAGTATGAGTGGAAGAAAGGTTTTTGTGTTATCAGTCATATTCTCTAAAGAAGGCCAAGAAATCATAAATTCTCCCAGGGTATGTAAACTTATGAGCACAACTGTATACAAATATTTATTTAGAAATAATAAAAATATAAATGTTTCCTAAATAAACTGTCAACAAAATTAAAGTGCAAATGAAAATGAAGCTTCGTCACTTTGGTCATCATTTTAGCGCTTAAACGCAACCGTGACTTTTATACCAGACTTCTTCTCATTGTTTGACATTGTCACGCGTCAACTGACTGACTCGTTACTGCCACTAGTGGTGGAAAAGTGTAAAACATTAAAAAAAAATGGATGTTGTATAGTCAGAGTGTTTTCCCCCCCCGTCCCTATAAACAACTGTACAATGAAATGTGTGTGTATGTTATTTCCAGATCAAATCAAGTCATTGAGGACATGAGGACGTGAAGATGAGAAGAAGGTACCAAAAACATTTCAGATGTGGTTAACTTGAAATCTGAGCGCAATTGGGACGATTCTCAAATATTTATTAGAACAGATCACGGACACCAATTGTGCTAAGTCGGCAAGAATCACAATCGCGGTGTTTTTGGGCAAATATATTCTATTACAAGTGTAATTTGCTTCTGTCTAAATCATCAATATAATTCATGTTTGAAAATATTCTTGGTTTCTGCGGATTGTTTGGAGTACTGTAAAACATTTACTCGTGTGTATTTTATTTTCTATACAATTTTGTATATTGGCAATAGTTATCTTGGGAAAACATGTTGTCTAATAAAATATTTCAAACCATCACAATGATCATATATACATGCACTGTACCTCTGCATAAAACAACACTGCACACTACATCAAGTAAATACCATTTTATAAATCTAACAAAATGGGCCAATATAAAATTATGATAGTTTAATAGCTTATTTGCTTTTTAAAGAAACACAACAAATATGTTATTTAGTAAAGAAAGTAAAAACCATGGGTAATATAATAATATAATCACATACAATGTAACAATATACTTCCAGTAGTATTGAAACATTCACACGCAATTACTTCAGGAATTGCTTCATCTAGTTATAATTTGTTATTATTCAATCTATAGATCAACTTGAAGTCTATCTGTCAAAGTAAAACATTTTTTTTAATGTTTTGTGTCAAAGAAAACACTGTTTTTAATGGCAAAAACACAACATATGCAATTTCCCCCATCAAAAATATTTTAAAGTGGAATATTTGATTCAATTAGAGCCTTAAAAAGTGCAATATTTCATAACAACATTGATTTTAATTCATTATTATTAATTTGAGCAATGAAAGTTTAAAATGAAAAATTCCACTAAAAATGATTGTGGCTCCGAAAGTCCCACTCATAAAAGTTTTATTTTTTTAATTTCATTTTTATTTATTTTTCAACACTTAAGTCTGTTGATCAACTTCAGATCTAATAAAAATTAAATAAAGAAATAAATTATGTTTTATGCCCTTTTTGCTTACGAAAACCCTTGTTTTGTTTTGTTTTATGGCAAAAACACAACATATGCAATTTCCCCCATCAAAAAATATATTAAAGTGGAATATTTGATGTGAAGTAATTAGAGCCTTAAAAAGTGCAATATTGATTTTAATTTATTATTAATTTGAGCAATGACAGTTTAAAAGGAAAAATCCCACTAAAAATTATTGCGGCTCCAAAAGTCCCACTCATAAAAGTTGATTTTTATTTTATTTATTTTTTTCAACACTTAAGTCTGTAGATCAACTTCAGATCGAGCCGTCAAAAAGTGAAAATTAAATAAAGAAATAAATTATGTTTTATGCCCTTTTTTGCTTAAGAAAACCTTTGTTTTGTTTTGTTTCATGGCAAAAACACAACATATGCAATTTCCCCCATCAAAAAATATTTTAAAGTGGAATATTTGATGTGAAGTAATTAGAGCCTTAAAAAGTGCAATATTGATTTTAATTCATTATTATTTATTTGAGCAATGACAGTTTAAAATGAAAAATCCCACAAAAAATTATTGCGGCTCCAAAAGTCCCACTCATAAAAGTTGATTTATTTTGTTTTTTATTTTCAACACTTAAGTCTGTAGATCAACTTCAGATCTAGCCGTCAAAAAGTGAAAATTAAATGAAGAAATAAATTATGTTTTATGCCCTTTTTGCTTAAGAAAACCTTTGTTTTGTTTTGTTTGGTTTCATGACAAAAACACACGATATGCAATTTCCCCCATCAAAAAATATTTTAAAGTGAAATGTTTGATGTGAAGTAATTAGAG
>NC_084732.1:93919751-93934751 GCF_033978785.1 Entelurus aequoreus
ATTAAGATGAAGAGATACTGGAGGAAACTGTTTGACAAGAAAAGCACAATTTATTTATTTTTAAAAATGGATGGGCCATTAATGAAAGACAAGTGTTGGGGAAAATACCAGTAACCAAATATGAGTTGGGGGGAAAGAAAGAAATGTTAAAAATAAATACAAAATACATTGTAATCTCCCTCTTTGTTACATGCATATCCATTGTAATCATTTAATATTGTTTTTATTTGTATTTTTTTAGGGCTGTCAAAAATAACGATTGAAGGCGTGATTAATCGCAGAAAATATCACACTAATGATGTATAGTTTCTGATTAACCACACAATTGGTTTAGATTTTTATGAAATTATTTTTTTTTTATGAATTCATTTTGACCCTCTACATTACCCGTGCCTGGATGGCAGCGTGCGTTGACACAAGGTCAGTGATCAGGTCCCAAAATGTTGTTTTCAAAATAAAGGACTTTAGATCATGCTTTTATTAGCTTTTCAGCAAATACATTTCGTACATTTAAGTAAAAACATTTTATAAAATGTTTGTGCATGACATTGCATTTGTGTCAATGATGTAACTTTTGGAAGCAAGTAATTGACTGAATAATCACGATTAATTTAAACTGAAATGTGCGATTAATCTGATTTTTTTTAAATGCATCGTAAGGACTACTTTTTATGTATTTGTTTAATTTTTTGGGTTGAGTGGAAGTCTGTTATAAAAAAAAATCAAAGTTTTTGTTTATCCATGCACTGTGTTGTATTGCATAATATTAAAACTTTTTTTTTTAATAATAAATACAAAAATGCAATTAAAATGTAATGCTTTACCATAAACTAAACCATTACGGTTTAGTTAAGTTATATAAGTTATAAGTATAAGCGATTCTTAAAATGCATGTTCTGATTAGTGACGTCATCAACCCCCCCCCCCCCCTCACAAGTTGTCCCGTTTGTTTGTGCTGCAAAACTAGTTTGTCCTTTTTATGTTAACGTTACTTAATGTGTGTTATTATTCACAATCGCATGAAAACTATTTTGTTATTGTTATTTAATGTGTGTTATTATGTGTTTTATTAATGTGTTATTATCCACAATCAGCCCCATTACATGAAAACTATTTTATGTTATTAACGTTATTTAATGTGTGCGTTGTTATTCACAATCGCATGAAAACTATTTTGTTATTAATGTTACTTAATTTGTGTCATTCATGTGTTATTATTCACAATCAGCCCCATTACATGAAAACTATTTTATGTTATTAACATTATTTAATTTGTTTATTAACGTGTTGTTATTCACAATCGCATGAAAACTATTTTGTTATTAATGTTATTTAATGTGTTTTTATTCACAATCAGCCCCATTACATGAAAACTATTTTATGTTATTAACATTATGTAATTTGTTTATTAACGTGTTGTTATTCACAATCGCATGAAAACTATTTTGTTATTAATGTTATTTAATGTGTTTTTTATTCACAATCAGCCCCATTACATGAAAACTCTGTTATGTTATTAACGTTTTTTAAATTTGTTTATTAACATGTTATTATTCATAATCGCATTCAAACGACTTTGTTAATGTTATTTAATATGTGTTATTAATGTATTATTCACAATCAGCCCCATTACATGAAAACTATTTTATGTTATTAACGTTATTTAATTTGTTTATTAACGTGTTAGTCACAATCGCATGAAAACTATTTTGTTATTAATGTTATTTAATGTGTTATTATTCACAATCAGCCCCATTACATGAAAACTATTTTATGTTATTAACGTCATTTAATTTGTTTATTAATGCGTTGTTATTCACAATCGCATGAAACCTATTTTGTAAATGTTATTTAATGTGTGTTAATAATGTATTATTCACAATCAGCCCCATTACATAAAAAAATGTTATGTTATTAACGTTTTTTAATTTTTTTATTAGCGTGTTATTATTCATAATCGCATGCAAACTATTTTGTTAATGTTATTTAATATGTGTTATTAATGTATTATTCACAATCAGCCCCATTACATGAAAACTATTTTATGTTATTAACGTTATTCAATGTGTGTTATTATTCACAATCGCATGAAAACGATTTTGTTATTAAAGTTACTTGATGTGTGTTATTCATGTGTTATTATTCACAATCAGCCCCATTACATGAAAACTATTTTATGTTATTAACGTTATTTAATTTGTTTATTAACATGTTATTGTTCATAATCGTATGAAAACTATTTTGTTAATGTTATTTAATGTGTGTTATTAATGTATTATTCACAATCAGACGCGTCACAATGTTCACTTTTCCAAACAACAACAACAACAACAACACTACTACTCATGGCAGACTTCATGACATCCAGCCAACAAAGACTACTTTGGGACAAATGATTATATATTTTTGAGGCTGAATATAAGGAGGATGACCTACAAACAGACCCAGCTTCAGTGAAACGCTACGCATCATGCAGCATTATTGCTAAACACAAACTACTGTATGAACGTATTAAAACAATCACTTACTGTACGACGTCTGCTCTCACTGGGATGCCGACTGATGGGATGTTTATATCTTCCAGCACCGGACTTGTGTCCCCTGTTTAAATGGAGAATTCATTATAACCCTCTGGTTACAAAAAAAATAGGAGCAAAGTAGTGTCTTTTTATGTCTTCTTTGTGATGTTTTCAGGTCGAGACTAAAGTTGACCAGCTTCTCGGTTTATGGCCATATACCCTTCTACTACACAAGTGTGATTTATAATCTTGAATTCACTTTGACCAACTCCGAGGCGACGCAGCAGCTCAATACGCCAATAGCTGCATTACAATGTGCCACGTTACAAGAAGTAGTTCCTCTGCTTTAGCTCGTATAATAACAATATCACCGATCCGTGGTTAATATGTAGGTTTACCACATGTAAATAGAGTATTGTTGGCGGTTTTGGGATGATTTTTTTAGAGGGTTTTACAGGCTGAATAAATGGCTGCATTGTTAGCCGCCTCTTGCTAGAGTTTTTTTGTGATTTAGAGTCAACAAAAATGGGGATTGGTAATGATAGGTTGGGTCTTTTTTTTTGTAAAATCTTAAGAATACATTTTATAAGCAGTACAGTCAACAAAAAAGTGCCATTTTTTATGCAATATATGCTTCTAACCCAGTGGTTGTCAAACTGTGGTACGCCAGAGAATCACTTAGTTGAATATTCAAAGCCAGTGTTACTGTTCAAACTGCGGCGCAAAAGCAAAAATATTAAATATACTTGTTAAAGAAAACCTCCGTCTCTTTTTTTAACGAATACTTAGGCCTACTACGCTACTGTATTTGAATGTTGGCGGTACTTGGAGAGCCGAGTGTTGGTGGAAAAAAAAGGTAGTGAACCACTTTTTGTAAGCCATGAGAGACTTTTGATATAGACCAAAAAAAAAAAAAGTCCATCCATCCATTTCCTACCGCTTGTCCGTAGTCAAATTGTGTAAACGTATCATTGCATTTCCTTTGACGTATGTTACCGGTCCTCTGACGTAAGCCCTCTGTAAAAAAAAAAAAAAAAAAGAGAGCCACCAAAGTCACCCGGCAGACCCTCCGCCATTGTCTCATTGGCGCGCTCCACGCAGGATCTCCCACGGAGCCGTCGGCACATGTTTCTAGACGCTCCTCAGGTACGTTGGAAAATACTTTTTAACCTTTTTGTCATAATATTTACCTTTTTTTTTTTTTTTGCGCAAGTCTAACGTGGGCGCAGAAGAAGTCACGTCTACGTGCGTAATGCGCCAAATTACGCACGGATTTGGTTCATTACAAAGTAACGCAAACATAATTGTGACCACTCTTTTATTTTTAATAACTTCTTTTAAAATCTAATGTCTTGTTTTATGTGTTTTATGAGCATTTTCCCCCACATTTTAATGCGTTTTATGTATTTGCGTAATTGTGACATTCCGTCCCTCATTTGATGTACAAACCATGTTTTATTCTTTACGCACATGCGCGCGCATACTCGCACCCACGCAGGTCCTCCGTGCGTCCTCGCTGCGCGGCCATGACCATCCACGTGGAAGGACTGGTGGCCATCGCGGTCTTCTACCTGCTCATCCTCTTCGTGGGCATCTGGGCGGCGTGGAAGAACAAACACTCGGGGGAGGCGGAGGGCACAGACCGCAGCGAGACCATCATGGTGGGAGGCAGAGACATCGGCTTGTTCGTCGGGGGATTTACCATGACGGGTAATTATTGATTTACTTTCACTTTCACTTCTGAAATAACATGTTTTGTAATTATTGCAATACACATATTTATTTACTTTCACTTTCACTTCTGAAATAACATGTTTTGTAATTATTGCAATACACATATTTATTTACTTTCACTTTCACTTCTGAAATAACATGTTTTGTAATTATTGCAATACACATATTTATTTACTTTCACTTCTGAAATAACATGTTTTGTAATTATTGCAATACACATATTTATTTACTTTCACTTTCACTTCTGAAATAACATGTTTTGTAATTTTTGCAATACATATATGTATTTACTTTCACTTTCACTTCTGAAATAACATGTTTTGTAATTATTGCAATACACATATTTATTTACTTTCACTTTCACTTCTGAAATAACATGTTTTGTAATTATTGCAATACACATATTTGTTTACTTTCACTTTCACTACTGAAATAACATGTTTTGGTTTTGAGGAGTTTTGTTGACACGTTTGATTTAGATGGACGCCGACGGCCAGTTCATTAGGTACACCAGCACAACAATTATCTACAAACTACTATTACATTAAACCTCGTTAAAATAAATGTATATGTTTTTGTTAAAATATAATTTTTGTTTGGCCCCCCTTGTCGTTGGCAATATTAAAATAGCACTGCTGTAAACATTGGCATTCGTGCCATTACGGTTTAGTTAAGTTATACAAGTTGTAAATATAAGCGATTGTAATATACATTTTTCTGACTAGTGACGTCATACACCCCCCCCCCCCAAAGTTGTCCCGTTTGTTTGTGCTGCAAAACTAGTTTGTTCTTTTTGTTATTAACGTTATTTAATGTGTGTGTTATTATTCACAATCGCATGAAAACCATATTGTTATTAATGTTACTTAATGTGTGTTATTAATGTGTTATTATTCACAATCAGCCCCATTACATGAAAAGTATTTTATGTTATTAACGTTATTTAATTTGTTTGTTAACGTGTTATTATTCACAATCGCATGAAAATTATTTTGCTATTAATGTTACTTAATGTGTGCTATTCGTGTGTTATTATTCACAATCAGCCCCATTACATGAAAACTATTTTATGTTAACGTTATTTAATTTGTTTATTAACGTGTTAGTATTCACAATCGCATGAAAACTATTTTGTTATTGTTTTTTAATGTGTGTTATTAATGTGTTATTATTCACAATCAGCCCCATTACCTGAAAAGTATTTTATGTTATTAACGTTATTTAATGTGTGTGTTATTATTCACAATCGCATGAAAACTATTTTGTTATTAATGTTACTTAATGTGTGTTATTAATGTGTTATTATTCACAATCAGCCCCATTACATGAAAACTATTTTATGTATTTTATGTTATTAACGTTATTTAATGTGTGTGTTATTATTCACAATCGCAGGAAAACTATTTGGTTATTGTTATTTAATGTGTGTTATTCATGTGTTATTATTCACAATCAGCCCCATTACATGCAAACTATTTTATGTTATTAACGTTATTTAATTTGTTTATTAAAGTGTTATTATTCACAATCGCATGAAAACTATTTTGTTATTAATGTTATTTAATGTGTGTTATTAACGTGTTATTATTCACAATCAGCCCCATTACATGAAAACTATTTTATATTATTAACGTTATTTAATTTGTATATTAACGTGTTGTTATTCACAATCGCATGAAAACTATTTTGTTATTGTTATTTAATGTGTGTTATTAATGTGTTATTATTCACAATCAGCCCCATTACATGAAAACTATTTTATGTTATTAACATTATTTAATTTATTTAACGTGTTATTCACAATTGCATGAAAACTATTGTTATTAATGTTATTTAATGTGTGTTAACGTGTTATTATTGACAATCAGCCCCATTACATGAAAACTATTTTGTTATTATTGTTATTTAAATATGTTTATTAACGTGTTATTATTCACAATCGCATGAAAACTATTTTGTTATTAACGCTATTTAATGTGTGTTATTAACATATTATTCACAATCAGCCCCATTACATGAAAACTTTTGTTATTAACGTTATTTAATGTGTGTTATTAACATGTTATTATTCACAATTATTACACGAAAAACGTATGTTATTGCCATTGTTTAATGTGTATGTTATTAACGTGTTATTATTCACAATTTTCCCCATTACATGAAAACTATTTTATGTTATTAACGTTACTTAATTTGTGTGTTATTAACGAGTTGTTATTCACAATCAGCCCCATTACATGAAAACTATTTTTATTTTATGTTATTTAATGTGTGTTATTAACGTGTTATTATTCACAATTTTCCCCATTACATGAAAACTATTTTTATTTTATGTTATTTAATGTGTGTTATTAACGTGTTATTATTCACAATTTTCCCCATTACATGAAAACTATTTTTATTTTATGTTATTTAATGTGTGTTATTAACGTGTTATTATTCACAATTTTCCCCATTACATGAAAACTATTTTATGTTATTAACGTTATTTAACGTAATGTGTATGTTATTAACGTGTTATTATTCACAATAAGCCCCATTACCTGAAAACTTTTAAGTTATTAATGTTATTTAACGTGTATGTTATTAACGTGTTATTATTCACAATCAGCCGCATTACATGAAAACTATTTTATGTTATCAACTATATTTAATTTGTTTATTAACGTGTTATTATTCACAATCGCATACAACTATTTTCTTATTAATGTTATTTAATGTGTGTTATTAATGTGTTATTGTTCTCAATCAGCCCCATTACATGAAAACTATTTTGTTATTATCGTTATTTAAATTTGTTTATTAACGTGTTACTATTCACAATCGCATGAAAACTATTTTGTTATTAATGCTATTTAATGTGTGTTATTAACGTGTTATTATTCACAATTATTACATGAAAACGTATGTTATTACCGTTATTTAAAAGTTGTATGTTTTTAACGTGTTGTTATTCACAATTTTCCCTATTACATGAAAACTATTTTATGTTATTAACGTTATTTAATGTGTATGTTATTAACGGGTTATTATTCACAATCAGTCCCATTACATGAAAACTATTTTATGTTATTAACATTATTTAATTTGTATGTTATTAGCGTGTTATTAGTCACAATCAGCCCCATTCCATGATAACTATTGTATGTTATTAACGTTATTTCGTTTGTTTATTAACGTATTATTCACAATCGCATAAAACTATTTTGTTATTAATGTTATTTAATGTGTGTGATTAACGTGTTATATTCACAATCGCATGAAAACTATTTTGTTATTAATATTACTTAGTGTGTGTTATTCATGTGTTATTATTCACAATCAGCCCCATTACATGAAAACTATTTTATGTTATTAACGTTACTTAATTAGTTTATTAACGTGTTGTTATTCACAATCGCATGAAAACTATTTTATTATTAACGCCATTTAATGTGTGTTATTAACATATTATTCACAATCAGTCCCATTACATGAAAACTATTTTATGTTATTAACATTATTTAATTTGTATGTTATTAGCGTGTTATTATTCACAATCAGCCCCATTCCATGATAACTATTTTATGTTATTAACGTTATTTCGTTTGTTTATTAACGTATTATTCACAATCGCATAAAACTATTTTGTTATTAATGTTATTTAATGTGTGTTATTAACGTGTTATTATTCATAATCAGCCCCATTACATGAAAACTATTTTATTTTGTTATTTTTTTAATGTGTGTTATTAACGTGTTATTATTCACAATCGCATGAAAACTATTTTGTTATTAATATTACTTAATGTGTGTTATTAACGTGTTATTATTCACAATCGCATGAAAACTATTTTGTTATTAATATTACTTAGTGTGTGTTATTCATGTGTTATTATTCACAATCAGCCCCATTACATGAAAACTATTTTATGTTATTAACGTTACTTAATTAGTTTATTAACGTGTTGTTATTCACAATCGCATGAAAACTATTTTATTATTAACGCCATTTAATGTGTGTTATTAACATATTATTCACAATCAGCCCCATTACATGAAAACTTTTGTTATTAACCTTATTTAATTTGTTTTTAACGTGTTATTATTCACAATCGCATGAAAACTATTTTGTTATTAACGCTATTTAATGTGTGTTATTAACATATTATTCACAATCAGCCCCATTACATGAAAACTTTTGTTATTAACGTTATTTAATGTGTGTTATTAACATGTTATTATTCACAATTATTACACGAAAAACGTATGTCATTGCCATTATTTAATGTGTATGTTATTAACGTGTTATTATTCACAATTTTCCCCATTACATGAAAACTATTTTATGTTATTAACGTTACTTAAGTTGTGTGTTATTAACGAGTTATTATTCACAATCAGCCCCATTACATGAAAACTATTTTTATTTTATGTTATTTAATGTGTGTTATGAACGTGTTATTATTCACAATTTTCCCCATTACATGAAAACTATTTTATGTTATTAATGTTATTTAACGTAATGTGTATGTTATTAACGTGTTATCATTCACAATAAGCCCCATTACCTGAAAACTTTTAAGTTATTAATGTTATTTAACGTGTATGTTATTAACGTGTTATTATTCACAACCAGCCGCATTACATGAAAACTATTTTATGTTATTAATGGTATTTAATTTGTATGTTATGTTGGCCTGTGATGAGGTGGCGACTTGTCCAGGGTGTACACCGCCTTCCGCCCGATTGTAGCTGAGATAGGCTCCAGCGACCCCCGCGACCCCGAAGGGAATAAGCGGTAGAAAATGGATGGATGGATGAACGTGTTAATTATTCACAATCAGCCCCATGGATGACGTCACTAGTCACCAGTCAGAAAATGTGTTCTAAAATAATTTCAGGAGCTCGTTAGGTGTACCTAATGGAGTGGCCCCACGCGTAGGTAATAATAAAACATAATAATATTCGTTATTAAAAATGTGCTTACCGTGTTGCCTTTTTAAAATCTGATTTCAGCAACTTGGGTGGGAGGAGGATACATTAACGGCACTGCTGAGTATGTTTATCTCCCGGATAACGGCTTGGCTTGGGCACAAGCCCCCTTTGGATACGCCCTCAGTCTCGTGGTTGGTGAGTGACGCTCCACTGTAGCCGTGTGTCATCAGCGCATGTGTGTCATCCTCTCTTTAAAGGAAAACATCAATATCTACATTTAAAACACTTCCTTGTGCTCTACATAATATATATTGGATATGATTTGGTGTACATTTCAACAGTGTCACATTTGGACTTTCCCTGATTACATGGCAACAGCTGTTTCTAAGGGACGTGGGTCGTAAACAGCCATCGCCTTTGGTTGCAGAACAGTTCAAAGAAAAGGTTGTAAAACAGTTCAAACAAGCGGTTCCTGCCCTGCTTCCTCTCCTCTTTGTAGTTCTTGGGTCAGACAATATCTTTCTCTTGATTACAATACATGAAAGAAACAGAACACCTTCATGTTGACTCTCATCCTACACAGTGGAGTTTTACAAGCCGTCTGCTTGGTAGGTTCAAAGACAGCTTTTGTCTTCTCGCCGGGAACTAATTTCAACACAAAGTTTTGTGATAACTTAGATACAATTATTCTAATTATAGCATGCTTAAAGTTAGCATTAGTGAAATACTAAAACTAAAACTGAGGCACAAACCTGCTAAATTAGCCAAAACAGCTGAAGAATGTGTTTAAAATGCTAGCATGCTAACATTAGCATGCATCAAGTACTAAAACATAGATGACGTGTATATCTACAAAATTAGCTTAACAAAAAACAAAATAAGTGAGCATACTAATGTTAGCATGCTAACAGGTATCATCTGTCAGGTAACAAGGTATTTGACATTAAGGTGTATAGCTGCTAAATTAGTTAAAAAAGCTAGAATGCTAACAGTAACATGCGTCAAGTACCAAAATATATTACTCTGAGGTGTGTACCTGAAGAATGTGTTTAAAATGCTAGCATGCTAATGTTAGCATACATCAAGTACCAAAGATATGACTGAGGTGTATATCTGCAAAATTAGCTAAAAAAAAGCAAGCTGACTAATGTTAGCATGCTATCATCTGTCAAGTAACAAGATATATGACACTGAGGTGTATACCTGCTAAATTAGCTAAAAAAGCTAGAATGCTAAAATGCAACCTGTAACATGCATCAAGTACCAAAATATATTACTCTGAGGTGTGTACCTGACGAATGTGTTTAAAATGCTAGAATGCTACTGTTAGCATACATCAAGTACCAAAACATGACTGAGGTGTAAATACAAAATTAGCTAAAAAAAAAAAAACTAGCAAACTAACGTTAGCATGCTAACATTCGTCAAGTAACAAAATATTTGATGCTGAGGTGTACACCTGCAAAACAAGCACAAAAAAAAGATAACATGCTTGTCAGGTTCAAACACTGATGACATCTATTAAACAAGACAAGAAGCAAGGAATCAAACAGAGACAGAATTAAATTTGGCTCAGTGAGGAGAAACGCGTACACCTGTACCCTTGAACAGAGTCACCACGCTCTGACGAAAGATTGTACGCCTCCTCTTTTATTTGGACTTTCCCTGATTACATGGCAACAGCTGTTTCTAAAGGGACGGGGGTCGTAAACAGCCATCGCCTTTGATTACAAAACAGTTAAAAAAAAAGGTCGGTTCAAAGAAAAGGTCGTAAAAGAGTTCAAAGAAGAGGTGCCTGGAGGAGGGAAGTTCCGGCTCTGCTTCCTCTCCGCTTTGTAGATCTCGGGTCAGGACAAAATATTTCCGTGGATTACAATGCATCAAAGAAACAGAACACCTTCATGTTGCTTCCCATCCTACACAGTGGAGTTTTACAAACCTTCTGCTTGGTAGCATCAAAGGCAGCTTTTGTCCTCTGGCAGGGCGAGCTGAACTCAATGTAACACAAAGTTGTGTGATAATTTAGATACAATTATTCTGACAATGCTAATATTCCAATGCTTAAGGTTGTGCGTTAAAAAAAATTAGCCACGGGCTGCAAAACTCCTGTTTTAGGGTGACTTTTATCGTCCGTCTCGAGCAAGGGTGTCCAAATTACAAGTGTAGCCCCTGCGACGTCTTCAAATTGGCCCGTGAGACGTCATGAGTCGAATAAGAAATCTTGCATTTGCATCTTGCTGGTATCTCTCGTTCATTTTAAAAGTACTAAAATGTTGACACTGATATTTTTATCACCATTTAATACACACCTGTTTTTACCTTCTATCATGCTGCTAATAACCCATGCGTATAATGTATTTGTATGACCCAATGCAAACAACCTTCCCTAGTCATGGTGCAAAAAAAATAAATAATAAAAATCCAACCAAGACAAAATGTCAACAGAAATGTTCACTGAACTTTGTGGATATTATAAAAAAAACGTCCATTCACCATAAAAAAGTCACCATTTAATACACACCTGTTTTTACCTTCTATTAAACTGCTAATAACCCATGCGTATAATGTATTGATATGACCCAATGCAAACAACCTTCCCTAGTCATGGTGAGAAAAAAATACAATAAAATCCAACCAACACAAAACGTCAACAGAAATGTTCACTGAACTTTGTGGATATTATAAAAAAAACGTCCATTCACCATAAAAAGGTCACCATTTAATACACACCTGTTTTTACATTCTATCATGCTGCTAATAACCCATGCGTATAATGTATTTGTATGACCCAACGCAAAAAACCTTCCCTAGTCATGGTGCAAAAAATAAAAAATTAAAAAATCCAACCAAGACAAAACGTCAACAGAAATGTTCACTGAACTTTGTGGATATTATAAAAAAAAAAGTCCATTCACCATAAAAAAGTCACCATTTAATACACACCTGTTTTTACCTTCTATTATGCTGCCAATAACCTATGCGTATAATGTATTTATATGACCAAATGTAAACAACCTTCCCTAGTCATGGTGCAAAAAAATAAAAAAACGAAAAAAATCCAACCAAGACAAAACGTCAACAAAAATGTTCACTGAACTTTGTGGATATTATAAAAAAAAACATCCATTCACCATAAAAAAGTCACCATTTAGTACACACCTGTTTTTACCTTCCATCATGCTGCTAATAACCTATGCGTATAATGTATTAAATGACCAAATGTAAACAACCTTCCCTAGTCATGGTGCAAAAAAAATAAAAATAATCCAACCAAGACAAAACGTCAATAGAAATGTTCACTGAACTTTGTGGATATTTAAAAAAAAACTTCCATTCACCATAAAAAAGTCACCATTTAATACACACCTGTTTTTACCTTCTATCATGCTGCTAATAACCTATGCGTATAATGTATTAAATGACCAAATGTAAACAATCTTCCCTAGTCATGGTGCAAAAAAAAAAAAAATCCAACCAAGACAAAACGTCAACAGAAATGTTCACTGAACTTTGTGGATATTTAAAAAAAAACTTCCATTCACCATAAAAAAGTCACCATTTAATACACACCTGTTTTTACCTACTATCATGCTGCTAATAACCCATGCGTATAATGTATTTATATGACCCAATGCAAACAACCTTCCCTAGTCATGGTGCAAAAAAAAAAAAATCCAACCAAGACAAAACGTCAACAGAAATGTTCACTGAACTTTGTGGATATTATAAAAAAAACTTCCATTCACCATAAAAAAGTCACCATTTAATACACACCTGTTTTTACCTTCTATCATGCTGCTAATAACCTATGCGTATAATGTATTTATATGACCAAATGTAAACAACCTTCCCTAGTCATGGTGCAAAAAAATAAAAAAATAAAAAAAATCCAACCAAGACAAAACGTCAACAGAAATGTTCACTGAACTTTGTGGATATTTAAAAAAAAACTTCCATTCACCATAAAAAAGTCACCATTTAATACACACCTGTTTTTACCTTCTATCATGCTGCTAATAACCTATGCGTATAATGTATTAAATGACCAAATGTAAACAACCTTCCCTAGTCATGGTGCAAAAAAAAAAAATCCAACCAAGACAAAACGTCAACAGAAATGTTCACTGAACTTTGTGGATATTTAAAAAAAAACTTCCATTCACCATAAAAAAGTCACCATTTAATACACACCTGTTTTTACCTACTATCATGCTGCTAATAACCCATGCGTATAATGTATTTATATGACCCAATGCAAACAACCTTCCCTAGTCATGGTGCAAAAAAAAATATCCAACCAAGACAAAACGTCAACAGAAATGTTCACTGAACTTTGTGGATATTATAAAAAAAAACGTCCATTCACCATAAAAAAGTCACCATTTAATACACACCTGTTTTTACCTTCTATCATGCTGCTAATAACCTATGCGTATAATGTATTTATATGACCAAATGTAAACAACCTTCCCTAGTCATGGTGCAAAAAAATAAAAAAATAAAAAAAATCCAACCAAGACAAAACGTCAACAGAAATGTTCACTGAACTTTGTGGATATTATAAAAAAACTTCCATTCACCATAAAAAAGTCACCATTTAATACACACCTGTTTTTACCTTATATCATGCTGCTAATAACTTATGCGTATAATGTATTTATATGACCCAATGCAAACAACCTTCCCTAGTCATGGTGCAAAAATAATTAATAAAATAAAAATCCAACCAAGACAAAACATCAACAGAAATGTTCACTGAACTTTGTGGATATTATAAAAAAAAACGTCCATTCACCATAAAAAAAAGTCCCCATTTAATACACACCTGTTTTTACCTTCTATCATGCTGCTAAGAACCCATGTGTATAATGTATTTATATGACCCAATGGAAACAACCTTCCCTAGTCATGGTACAGAAAAAATAAAAAATCCAACCAAGACAAAACGTCAACAGAAATGTTCACTGAACTTTGTAGATATTTTATAAAAAAAACGTCCATTCACCATAAAAATTTCAAAATTACACCCACATGTCTATTGCAAAGCATGATGGGAAAAATGCAAAACACTCCCTACACTTACCCATTTTTGGTGCATTTTAGCTGCTTGATATTTGTGATTGATTACAAAACTTTGAGGGAAGTAAAAAAGGTAGGAGTTGAACTTTCACGCACTCTTAATATCCAATTATACTAATGTTATATTTATTATATTAATTATACATCCATTATATTAATATAATATGTACACATTATTGTGTAGAGTTTCTTTACATGCAGTTGACTTTCGGCCCTCCACCAAACTTTTTCAAGTCCAAAAGTTTGGACACCTGGCGTATTGACAGAAACATTTGTGACTATTCAAATAAACTTGAACAAATAATAATGCAATTGTCCCATTTTTGTCATTTAGGCGGACTCTTTTTCGCCAAGCCCATGCGCTCCCGAGGTTACGTCACCATGCTGGACCCCTTCCAGCAGCTGTACGGGAAACGCATGGGCGGCCTCCTCTTCATTCCCGCTTTAATGGGGGAGATCTTCTGGTCCGCCGCCATCTTGTCCGCTCTCGGTAGGTTTTATTTTTATTTATTTGTTCACCGTCTACGTGCGGCCCCCGTGAAAATGATTAATTGCGAGTGACATCATCCGCGTGCGCCCCCAGGTGCCACGCTCAGCGTCATCGTGGACATCAACATCAAAATGTCGGTGGTCCTCTCGGCCCTCATCGCCATCTTCTACACGCTGGTGGGCGGACTTTACTCGGTGGCGTACACGGACGTGGTGCAGCTCTTCTGCATCTTCGTGGGCCTGGTAGGTCGATGATGGCCTA
>NC_084732.1:93939751-93952251 GCF_033978785.1 Entelurus aequoreus
ACAAAGAAGCAAGGAATTAAACAGAGACAGAATTCAATTTAGCTCAATTGAGGAGAAACGTCTGGGCTGTGCTCTTAGCACAGTCTTCCACCACGCTCTGACGAAAGATTGTACGCCTCCTCTTTTATTTGGACTTTCCCTGATTACATGGCAACAGCTGTTTCTAAAGGGCGGGGGGGTCATAAACAGCCGTCGCCTTTGGTTACAAAAAAGATCAAAGAAAAGGTGCCTGGAGGGGGGGTCAGGTGCTGCTTCCTCTCCGCTTTGTAGATCTCGGGTCAAGACAAAATCTTCCTGTGGATTACAACACATCAAAGAAGCCGACACCTTCATGTCGCCTCCCATCCTACACAGTGGAGTTTTACAAGCCTTCTGCTTGGTAAGATCAAAGTTTTGTGATAACTTAGATACATTTATTCTGACAGTTTTGAAGTTGTTTTAGAGGCTACAACGGTGACTCCCATTAGCCGCGTCTTTAAAATAAAAACTAGAAAAGTCTCTCATAATGATTGTGAACGATAGGCAAAGTTCCAGAAAAAGTGCAGTTCCCCTTTAAGATTCTCGGTGTGTAATTTGCCTCCAGATGCTCGGAGGCATTCCTTGGCAGGTGTACTTCCAAAGAGTCCTGTCCGCGTCCTCCGCCACCTACGCACAAGTCCTCTCCTTCCTGGCGGCGTTCGGGTGCCTGGTCATGGCCGTCCCCTCGGTTCTCATCGGAGCCATCGGGGCCTCAACAGGTGAGGAGGTTCCCGCGCACGCCAGCTTGTGTGCGTCCGTAGCGGTCGGCGTCGCTCAGCACGCACGGCAGATCTGAGAGAGCCGAGTAAATAGCAGCTGCTTCGCCTCATTCATTATGGAGCAGCGCGAGGTTTTAAATATTACATCAGACGCAGGCGAGGGACCAAATTAGTGCATTGATCAACAGCGTGTGGTATCGGTATGTGCACACCTGAAACACCTCAGTTATGTACGTCCTCATTTGGTAACACACAGGATATCTGTTTTAAGCCGTGCCAAGACTTTTAAATTGTAAAATAATCATAACATATGTTCAATACGGGTGTCCCGATAAAATATTAGCCGATATTGATATCGTACATCTGTCCGATATCATTTAGATGTCAGATGGCTGTCCAACTTTGCATAAGTAAACACACTGCGATACTGCTTGTATCGTATATTTTAGATGCAATTTTTTTATGGCTGATATCGGACAGATGTATATGGAGCCCCTAAAGGGACATGGGGGGAAAAAAAATTCAAATGTATCTCTATAACTTTTTATAAAGTTATAAAAAAAAAAAAAGAATAATTTTTTATTTTATTTTATTTTTTTAGACATGTATCTTGTGCGCACGAGATACATATCTAAAAAAATATATATATATATATATATATTTTTTATAACTTTATAAAAAAGTTTCTCGTGCGCACAAGAAAGTTTCTATAAAGTTATAAAAAAATTTTTAAAAGTTTATAATTTTTTTTTAGACATGTATCGCCTGTGCACAAGATAGTTTCTCGTGCGCACGAGATACATGTCTAAAAAAAAAAATGTTTTAATTATAAAATATATATATATATTTTTTTATAACTTTATAAAAAAGTTTCTCGTGCGCACAAGAAAGTTTTTATAAAGTTATAAAAAATAAAAAAAAGTTTATAATTTTTATTTTTTAAATTTTTTTAGACATGTATCTCGTGTGCACGAGAAACTATCTCGTGCGCACAAAAAAGTTTCTCGTGCGCACGAGATTCATGTCCAAAAAAAACAAAAAAAAACAATTATAAAATATATATATATATATTTTTATAACTTTATAAAAAAGTTTCTCGTGTGCACGAGAAAGTTTTTATAAAGTTATAAATTTTTTTTAAAAAGTTTATAATTTTCTATTTTTTTGGACATGTATCTCGTGCGCACGAGACACTATCTCGTGCGCAAAAGAAAGTTTCTTGTGCGCACGAAATAGTTTCTCGTGCGCACGCGATACATGTCTAAAAAATAAAAAATAAAAATTAAAAAAAATAAAAATAAATATTTCCCCCATGTCCCTTTAGGGGCTCCGTAGATGTACTATATCAGCCGTAAAAAAATTGTCGGCTTGCATCTAAAATATGCGATACAAGCAGTATCGCAGCGTGTTTACTTATGCAAAGTTGGACAGCCATCTGACGTCTAAATGTCCTTCAATAAACACACAATGTCTTCTATTTTAGTCAAGTCACTTACAAAAGGTAAACATGCTCGGCTATAGGCTACTAGGAGCTAGCGGTTGCACAACAGCTAAGCACACAGTAGCAAACTAGCAAGACATACGTCATGAGTGTCTTTCATTGATCAATATTGCCGGCAAAAATGTGTAATTTAAAAAAATAATTTTTTTTAAAGATAACTCCAGCACCCCCCCATCTTATTTTATTTTATTAGGCATGATAATGTGTTAATTCCACGACTGTATATATCGGTATCGGTTGATATCGATAATTAAGATTTGGACAATATCGGACTATCGGATATCGGCAAAAAGCCATTATCGGACAACCCTACCCCTAATCGCTAAATCCCATGAAATCTTATACGTCTAGTCTCTTACGTGAATGAGCTAAATAATATTATTTTGATATTTTACGGTAACGTGTTAACAATTTCACACATACACCACCGTTCCAAAGTTTGGGGTCACCCAAACAATTTTGTGGAATAGCCTTCATTTCTAAGAACAAGAATAGACTGTCGAGTTTCAGATGAAAGTTCTCTTTTTCTGGCCATTTTGAGCGTTTAATTGACCCCACAAATGTGATGCTCCAGAAACTCAACCTGCTCAAAGGGAGGTCAGTTTTGTAGCTTCTGTAACGAGCTAAACTGTTTTCAGATGTGTGAACATGATTGCACAAGGGTTTTCTAATCATCAATTAGCCTTCTGAGCCAATGAGCAAACACATTGTACCATTAGAACACTGGAGTGATAGTTGCTGGAAATGGGCCTTTATACACCTATGTAGATATTGCACCAAAAACCAGACATTTGCAGCTAGAATAGTCATTTACCACATTAGCAATGTATAGAGTGTATTTCTTTAAAGTTAAGACTAGTTTAAAGTTACCTTCATTGAAAAGTACAGTGCTTTTCCTTCAAAAATAAGGACATTTCAATGTGACCCCAAACTTTTGAACGGTAGTGTAAGTCGCTCCCGAGTATAAGTCGCAGCCCCAAACTATGAAAAAAACTGCGACTTATAGTCCGGAAAATACGGTAATTAATTTGTAATTCCGCTCCTTGGTCTTCCTCATTCAGACTGGAACCAAACCACATATGGCGCCATTCCCCCTAAGGACAAGGAGCAGGCGGACATGATCCTTCCCATCGTTCTCCAGCACCTGTGCCCGCCGTTCGTCTCCTTCTTCGGCCTGGGCGCCGTCTCCGCCGCCGTCATGTCGTCCGCCGACTCCTCCATCCTGTCGGCCAGCTCCATGTTTGCCAGGAACATCTACCAGCTGGCCTTCAGACAGTCGGTCAGTGCTTCTTCACCTTCCCTGTTCAGGGGTGGATCTTTCTTCTAAAGCAGGGGTCAGCAACCTTTTTGAAACCAAGAGCTACTTCTTGGGTACTGATTAATGGGAAGGGCTACCAGTTTGATACACACTTAAATAAATTGCTAGAAATAGCCAATTTGCTCAATTTACCTTTAACTCTATGTTATTATTAATAATTAATGATATTTACACTTAATTGAACGGTTTAAAAGAGGAGAAAACACGAAAAAAAATTAAAATTAAATTTTGAAACATAGTTTATCTTCAATTTCGACTCTTTAAAATTCAAAATTCAACCGAAAAAAAGAAGAGAAAAACTAGCTAATTCGAATCTTTTTGATTAAAAAAAAATTAAAAAAATTAAATAAAAAAAATAATTTATGGAACATCATTAGTAATTTTTCCTGATTAAGATTAATTTTAGAATTTTGATTACATGTTTTAAATAGGTTAAAATCCAATCTGCACTTTGTTAGAATATATAACAAATTGGACCAAGCTATATTTCTAACAAATCATTATTTCTTCTAGATTTTCCAGAACAAAAATTTTAAAAGAAATTCAAAATACTTTGAAATAAGATTTAAATTTGATTCTACAGATTTTCTAGATTTTCCAGAATAATTTTTTTGAATTTTAATCATAATAAGTTTGAAGAAATATTTCACAAATATTCTTCGTCGAAAAAACAGAAGCTAAATTGAAGAATTAAATTAAAATGTATTTATTATTCTTTACAATAAAAAAAAAAAATTACTTGAACATTGATTTAAATTGTCAGGAAAGAAGAGGAAGGAATTTAAAAGGTAAAAAGGTATATGTGTTTAAAAATCCTAAAATCATTTTTAAGGTTGTATTTTTTCTCTAAAATTGTCTTTCTGAAAGTTATAAGAAGCAAAGTAAAAAAAATAATACATTTATTTAAACAAGTGAAGACCAAGTCTTTCAAATATTTTCTTGGATTTTCAAATTCTATTTGAGTTTTGTCTCTCTTAGAATTAAAAATGTAGAGCAAAGCGAGACCAGCTTGCTAGTAAATAAATACAATTTAAAAAATAGAGGCAGCTCCCTGGTAAGTGCTGCTATTTGAGCTATTTTTAGAACAGGCCAGCGGGCTACTCATCTGGTCCTTACGGGCTACCTGGTGCCCGCGGGCACCGCGTTGGTTACCCCTGTTCTAAAGTCTCCGCCTCCTCCCTTTCTCTCCCCCGCCAGGCGTCGGATCGCGAGATCGTGTGGGTGATGCGCATCACCATCTTTGTGTTCGGCGGCCTGGCCACGGTGATGGCGCTGGTCACCGGCACGGTTTACGGCCTGTGGTACCTCAGCTCCGACCTGGTGTACGTCATCATCTTCCCTCAGCTCCTCAGCGTGCTCTTCGTCAAAGGCACCAACACGTACGGCTCGGTGGCCGCCTACTTTTTCGGCATGGTGCTGCGCATCGGCGGAGGCGAGCCCTACCTGCAGCTGCCGCCTTTCATTTACTACCCGGGCTGGACCGTGGAGCAGCGCAAGCATCACATCACGGGAGAAATGGAGGACGCGGTCATCCAGAAGTTCCCGTTCAAGACGGCCTCCATGCTGGCCTCCTTCCTCGGCAACGTGGCCTTCTCCTACCTGGCCAAGTACCTCTTCGAGAGCGGCAAGCTGTCCCACAAGTACGACTTCCTCGACGCCGTGGTGTCCAAGCACAGCGGCGAGATCATGGATAAGACCACGCTCGTGACTCGGGGCAACAACATCGGGCTGTCGGAGATGGCGCCCGTCAAGCCGCGGCTGAGCGTGACCCTGGCGGCCGCCTTCACGCGCCGCGACACGCTGCCGGCAGAAACGGTGGAGGAGGAGGAGGAGGAGTCGAGCCCCGACTCCTCCCATCACGATGAATAAAACAGCAACTCAGGGTGTGATTTTTAAGGCGACCGGATCTGGTCATGCTGTCAATCAAAGACGAAGAGCCAAAGTCCTCTCACCGACAGTGAGGGACCACACGGACTGGAATAACATTTTTCTCACTCATTTAGCGGGGAGTCGTGCAACTGGACTTTTTTCTTCTTCACCAACAGCGTCATGTAGTTCAACAACACCCGGGGCCGCTCTTCCCTACACGCAGATCACACCGGGGCCCCCCGAAATAAACGTTCGATTTAGCCAGCGGCAGCCCTGACAACATGTAAACAACAATGTATAAATATTGTTGAAAATACTTGATGGATAAATACTAGGGGTGTAACGGTACACACACATTTCGGTTCGGTACGTACCTCGGTTTAGAGGTCACGGTTCGGTTGATTTTCGGTACAGTAAGAAAACAACAAAATACACATTTTTTGGTTATTTATTTACCAAATTTGTCAACAATGGCTTTATCCTTTTAACACTGGGAACACTATAATAATTCTGCCCACGTTAATCAACATTAAACTGCCTCAAGTTGTTGCTCAGATTAAATCAAATGACAAAACTTTTCTTCTACATATAAAAAGTGCAACATTAAACAGTTTCAAGTCAACTCATCATGATTTATTATAGCATTTGGGAAGCCTGCAGGGACCCTGCCATTCAAAACTAGGCTGCTACATGTAACTATAGCTGATAATAGTACAATAGCAATAGGAGAGACTATTCATCCCTGAACACCGTGGAGTTCATGTAGGCTTAATGACGCAGTTACATTATTATATCAACTATCAGAGACAGAAACTCTTCATTTAACATAATGTCCTTTTTTGCTGCTTCAACACAGCTCAATCAACACAGAAAAAGGTCAAGTGAAATAACAGACAGACAGGGCTTTGCTGTCCGTAACACACACGCACGCACCGCAAAATGAGCTAACGTTACGCTAAAAGCTAATCAACCTTCACCTCAAGCCAGGACTGCGAGCGAGCTGAGCTGCTGTTTATGTTTCTAGAAGGTCAACGGGCTCATAGTGATGTTACTAGTAGTTGACTGGGAGGTGTTTATTATCATTTGGGGAGAGTCCGCTGCCTGATGCTTACCTGCTAAACGCTAAGCACTGACTACATGCGCTCTGAATACGCACTGCTGATTGGCTGTTACCGCTCTGTGTGTAACCAATCAGATGGTTGTGTGGGTGGGACAATGCTGGGTGCTGTGTAGAGTCCTGACAGAGACAGAGGCAGAAGGAAGCGGAGCAGCTTGTTAAGACTTTAGCTTAGGCGGCTACTTAATATGTTCGTGTGGAAACTCATTCGGTACACCACCGAACCGAACCGAAACCCTCGTACCGAAACGGTTCAATACAAATACACGTACCGTTACACCCCTAATAAATACATCAGAAAACCTAAGTATCGGGGCCACGCAGTCCTATACACAAATCAAATGCTGTGTATAGGGCCCCGTGATCCGTGGGTGTATGGTGTCAGAACAGTGCCACAATCCCTGCACAAATAAACAAAAAAAAACACACTAGAGATTGACCGATATGTGGAGCCGATATGCATTTGCACTAAAATTTACTTAAACATGAATAGTATACGTCAGCAAAGGCAAGGCTATAAGTTGTTTCCAGAAAAAATTAAGTTCAGGAAACGTCGGACCAGTAGCGACATAATGTTCTATGTGGCGCTAATGTTGTGGCTAGTTTGGCAGCAGAACATATGCAACACAGAACACAGACGGTAGGAGCGGGAAGAACTGTAAGGGGGAGCACAAAAGAGGAAGGGATCGTGTCACACATCAGATTAGGACACACCAGAATTAGGGGTGTAACGGTACACAAAAATTTCGGTTCGGTACGTACCTCGGTTTAGAGGTCACGGTTCGGTTCATTTTCGGTACAGTAAGAAAACAACAAAATGTACATTTTTGGGTTATTTATTTACCAAATTTGCAAAATCTTCCACCAAAAATATTTTTCTTAGTGGAATATTTGATGTGACGTAATCGGAACCTTGGATAGGTCAATAATTCATAATAACATTGATTTTGATTCAATATTATGTTTTGAGCAAAAAACAGCTTTGTTTTATTAGTCAACATTGCAACTTTTTCTAAATTACATTTCACCTTTAAGCTTTTCTATTTCACTTGTGTTATGTTTTTGTTTATTTTAATAGTATTTTTAGAATGTGCCGTGGGCCTTTAAAACATTAGCTGTGGGCCGCAAATGGCCTCCGGGGCACACTTTTGACACCCCTGCTATAGATAATAAAAAATAGAATCTGATAAATCTATGGATAAAAAGCAGAGCCTGGCGACGCATGCGCGTTTATCATAACTCTCTCGCTCTCTCTGTCTCTGTCTCTATCTTTTGTTTTTAACCCCTTCTTAACCCTGAACGTACATTAAAAATACACGCAACCCTAACTCAAAATGCCGGACATTTGAGGCATTTAAGAAACTCCACCCTGACAGCTCCGCAAAAGAAGACAAGTCCGGTGAAAAGAGGACGTATGGTCAGTCTATCGTAGCCCGTTAGCTGCTAGCATGCCGTGTGTTGTGCCTCGGTTTGCATTGTTTACACAACGTGCATTACGCTACTTAATATGCCCGTGTGGAAACTCGTTCGGTACACCTCCGAACCGAACCGGGACCCCCGTACCGAAACGGTTCAATACAAATACACGTACCGTTACACCCCTAATAAATACATCAGAAAACTAAAGTATTGGGGCCACGCAGTCCTATACACAAATCAAATGCTTTATATAGGGCCCCGCGATCCGTGGGTGTATGGTGTCAGAACAGTGCCACAATCCCCGCACAAAAAAACAAAAAAAACACACTGCGCGCACTAGAGATTGACCGATATGTGGAGCCGATATGCATTTGCACTGAAAGTTACTTTACACATGAATAGTATACGTCACTAAAGGCAAGGCTATAAGTTGTTTTCAGAAAAAATTAAGTTCAGGAAACGTCCAAATAGTAGCGACATAGCAGCAAAACATATGCAACAGAGAACACAGACAGTAGGAGCGGGAAGAACTGTAAGGGGGAGCACACAAAGAGGAAGAACTGTAAGGGGGAGCACACAAAGAGGAAGGGATCATGTCACACATCAGATTAGGACACACCAGAATGAACAAAACATTAATGTGACAGCTGCAAATGAGGTAGAGTCAGTGGGACATGCAAACATTCTTTGTGGGAGCTACAGTGGAGAAAGGAGAACAAATAAAAGAGGACGTGGTGAGTGTCAAAGTTCTGCAACCAGAACATTTTAGCCAAGTTTCTCAAAGAGACGTTTTTATGCAATACAATTTAGTACAGGAAGGATTTTAGTATGTATGTGAGGGAGGGGACTCTGATTCACACTCTAAACGGTAATGTACCGAAATGTTGAGTGCCCCGCTATAAAAGAAGAAGAAGAAGATCAGGGGAAATCTCCTGGGAAATTGGTAATAATATTTCTGCATCACAATAACTCACCACCTACTCAATTTTATAACAGTTTATGGATTTAATACAATGTTACGTTAAAGTACAGTTAAAGTACCAATGATTGTCACACACACACTAGGTGTGGTGAAATTATTCTCTGCATTTGACCCAATCACTCTTGATCACCCCCTGGGAGGTGAGGGGAGCAGTGAGCAGCAGCGGTGGCCGCGCCCGGGAATCATTTTTTGGTGATTTAACCCCCAATTCCAACCCCTTGATGTTGAGTGCCAAGCAGGGAGGTAATGGCTCCCATTTTTATAGTCTTTGGTATGACTCGGCCTGGGTTTGAACTCACAACCTAGGACAGGACGGACACTCTAACCACTAGGCCACTTAATGTTGCGGTTTTCCTGTGAGGAACTCTGAAATATTGCAAACATTTAAATAAAAAACAATTCCGGGCTCCTTCGTGTAGATTACAGTTGAGATACTCTTTCAAGACAAAACAAACAAAACGGTTTCGGGGAAATCAGCAGGAAAGAAGGACAAAAACTGGATTTACCCCCAAAAACGTAAAAGCAGATGGGACGTAATGAAGGCGAGCAGCACTGCATTCGGAGAGAAAGGAGGCGTTCTCACAAGTAAATAAATGTTCTTTCCGATATCAAAACATATTTGGAGAGAATTTTTGACATTAACCCTTGTGTAATGTTCATATTGTTGTTACTCAGCCAGCGTTTGTGGGTCTGATGGACCCCTTGCATTTTGTGGCTTTTTAATGCCTCACAATCAAACACTTTTATGTTAAAATACTGAACAGATGTTTACCTTATCCCAATTAACATCTGTTCAGTATTTTAACATAAAAGTGTTTGATTGCGAGGCATTAAAAGCCACAAAATGCAACGGGCCCATCAGACCCACAAACGCTGGCTGAGTAACAACAATATGAACGTTGCACGGAAAATTTCCCTGCCAGTTTGTGCATCCCACAGGGATTCTTCTTTTGTGTTTCTGCACCTGCGGTTCCCACACAAGGTTGCGAAAATTGTTTGTCAACACTGTCTGCTCTCATTTTCTCGCACATTTGACCCTCTGATGTTCTGTGTACCTACACTCTGTCCTCCCCCTGTCGAGGCCTGCTGTGTGTGCGTGTGTGTGTGTGTGTGTGTGGTACACAGAACATCAATTTCCACACTTCTATTAGCCCCGGGTCCAGTGGACCTGGACATCTTATATGTAATAGAAATGTGTGGTCATTAAATATGTATTCTGATATATGTTCTTCACAGAAAATGAGCCAAAGTCAGTGAGTCTCAGTTTGAAAAATTAATTAATTGTATCATTTTTCTTTTAATAAAAAATTAAAAACGGGTCCCACTAACCCGAACACTATGGAGCCCCTGAAGAGACATGGGGGACATTTTTTTTTTAAATAATTTAAAAAATGTTTTTTTTTTTTTTAGACATGTATCTCGTTTGCGAGAAACTTTTTATAAAGTATAAAAAATAAAAATTAAATTTGTATTATTTTTGTATTTTTATTTATTTTTTTAGACATGTTTCTCGTGCGCATGAGAATCTTTTTATAAAGTATAAAAAATAAAAAATAAATTTTTTATTATTTTTTTTATTTATTTATTTTTTTAGACATGTATCTCGTGCGCAAGAGAAACTTTCTCGTGCGCACGAGAAACTTTTTATAAAGTATAAAAAATAAATTTTTATTATTTTTTTATTTTTATTTATTTTTTTAGACATGTATCTCGTGCGCAAGAGAAACTTTCTCGTGCGCACGAGAAACTTTTTATAAAGTATAAAAAATAAATTTTTTTATTTTTTTTATTTTTATTTATTTTTTTAGACATGTATCTCGTGCGCAAAAGAAACTTTCTCGTGCGCACGAGAAACTTTTTATAAAGTATAAAAAAATTAAAAATAAATTTTTATTATTTTTTTATTTTTATTTATTTTTTTTAGACATGTATCTCGTGCGCAAGAGAAACTTTCTCGTGCGCACGAGAAACTTTTTATAAAGTATAAAAAAATTGAAAATAAATTTTTATTATTTTTTTATTTTTATTTATTTTTTTAGACATGTATCTCGTGCGCAAGAGAAACTATCTCATGCGCAAAAGGAACGTTATCGTGCGCACAAAATATATGTCTAAAAAATTTTTTCAAAAATAATAATAATTATAAATTTTTTTTATAACTTTATAAAAAGTGTCTCGTGCGCACGAGATACATGTCTAAAAAAAATAAAAATAAAAATTATAAAAAATAAAATTTCCCCCATGTCCCTTTAGGGGCTCCGTAGAACACTACACAAGGGTTAAGAGTAATTTTTATTCTTAAATGAATAATAAAAAAAATGTATATATTTTTTTAAATAATAAGTACAGCTTATTGTATCCACTTATGTTAAAAAATTATTTTTTAAAAAGTCAGATGTCGATCTAAGTCAAAATGCCAAATATCGGCGTCAATAACTGGTCGATCTTTAGCACGCAAAACATGTTACACTGTGTTTTAAGCGCGAGCACTATTCTATTTACGCGAGCGTAAAATGATCTCCCGCACGCTACTTATTGCGTGTTTTTTTGCACGCACGGATTTTGGCACTGTTCCGACGCCATATGGGGGCGGGGAGGGCTTGTTTTGCGGGAGGAAGTGCATGTAAAAAGGTCAATAATGAATGACGGGGCGCTTTTTACGTAGTTTTCCTAGCCCCTCCCTGCTCTGTCATTGATACAAATATAATGGTAAATGTCCCCCTGCATTCTCACCGTCCCCTGTGGCGCTCAGCGTTAGTGCTGGCCTTCTAAACTGACATACCGGTCGAAAATGCGCTTTTGCAGATTTGTGTTTAATTTGTTATTTTGCACACACAAGAATGCAGAAAAAATTTATTTGCCATGATTCCACTTTAGTAGGAAATATGCATCAATTTAAATTGAAGTTTCATTTGAAAAAAACGATAGTTTACCCACAAACATGGTGGGTGTACCGCACTAAAAACTAAATATAATATATTGTGAACAATAATTTACAATAAAGCAGGAATGAGGTAGGATTTTGTCCAATTATCATTTGAACCATTTTTGGTTAATTTCCAGTGTAAAATCCGACTAAATTCTAGCAAGGACAAACTGTCAAATTGATTACAGTATAATATCCACCTGTTTGGAAAAAAATCCGTCTCAATTTCATTATGATTTCATCCCCGACAACAATCAGACAATATCCAACTGCACAAGCACGACGAAGAGAGGTTTGGAGTTTGACAGAGCACAAATGGAGTCTGCAAGGAACAAATACTTAACATATTTGTAAAAACTCCTAAAAAAAAAAAAAAAAAAAAACATGTGCGGGAAAGAAAATCTCAAGTTATGATTGAAAAATTCTGATATTCAGTTTGGGAAATTGCGTCGTCATTAGTATGTTCCTCAGTCACACTTTGGATGCAGGTGGTCATCGGGTTACGAACCAGTTCTCTTCCTAGACTTGAGTTGTTAAATCATAGTGAATGAAGTCACTCACATTGTACACAGTACACTTGAAATATGTATAAAATACACTCATAAAAAACCTTAAATGTAACGTAACTACA
>NC_084732.1:93954751-93957251 GCF_033978785.1 Entelurus aequoreus
TGTTTTACTCAATATAGGTCACAACATCTCAGCTACAATATCTTACTGAGATCATTTAGGAGCAAAACACTTAAAACAAGTAAAACACTCTAACATAAAATCTGCTTAGTGAGAAGAATTATCTTATCAGACAGAAAATAAGCAAATATCACCCTTATTTGAGATATTTCATCTTACTTAGATTTCAGTTTTTGGAGTTTATACGCAGATTAATCACGCTATTTATATTTTGCTCCTTTACTTTCTATCAATTCTAACAATCATTTGTGACCAAGTATTTGAGTCTTTTTTTTTTTTTTCAAATTAATCGACATTTTTAAGTCAATTGAAATCATGCACGTAGTAATACTTATGATTAATCACGGTTAATCCAAATTCAAAGGTGTGATTATTCTGATTTAATCGTTTGACAGACTACTATTTTTTTTTATTTTTTTTGACAAGATTACCAATATCGCCATAATAATGAATTCATTTAACAAGTGTTGACTATAAATGTGTCTTTGTTATTGCCACACTGCAAAAACTGCAATCTTAGTAAGAAGAAATATCTCAAATAAGGGTGATATTTTCTTATTTTCTGTCTGATAAGATAATTCTTCTCACTAAGCAGATTTTATGTTAGAGTGTTTTACTTGTTTTAAGTGTTTTGCTCCTAAATGATCTCAGTAAGATATTACAGCTTGTTGCTGAGATTTGATGACCTATATTGAGTAAAACATGCTTGAAACTAGAATATCAACTGTTGAAAAGCTGTGTCATCAACACTCACAAGTATAAAACTACTTTTTTAAAGTAATAATTTCTTATTTCAAGCATGAAAAAAAAAAAGACTTTGACACAATTGTGTCTCATAATTAAAAACAGATGACAGCCAAATGGACTTTGCTGTTTTATTTTCAATGAAACAATAGAAAATAGGTACTCATATAGTAGTACAGTAAACTGACAGTTAATATTTAAACATTTAACATTTCAAACAATTTTGAACAGAAATAGTTCATGCACATTCAGATAAATTCTTCAAAATTACAATAAAACAAAAATTTGGCCGGGTGCCGGGCTGTATATATGTTGCACTAATTGACTGAAAGAGCACGCACTTGGCGCGATGATGTCATGTTATCCATGGAAAAATGCATTTTTAGACCATATGATTTGCCCGAGCGGCTAGGAGAACCCGAGAGTAACAAGCGCTTGCCTTGTTGCCTTTCCATTAAGAACAATAAATTAGTTTTTAGTATAAGTTTGCTGGTTTCAAGAAATGTAATGCCGAGCGCATATCATTATGTCAAGATAATGGCACTAGCATTTACTTCATTTAAGGATATTTTTCAACATATTGAGCAAAGAGGACTCTTTTTTTCTTTTTATCAAGAAAATTGCACTTGTTATTAGAGAGAATATACTTATTTTATGGTATTTTTGGGTTCATTGAGGTTAGCTAATTTGACTTGTTTTGGAAAGTCTTGACGAGCCAAATTTTCTTGTTCTATTGGCAGATAATTTTGCTTAGTTCGAATAAAATACTCCTAATTTATTTTTATTTTTTTCCCTTGTTTTTGACCACTGACTTTTTGCAGTGCAACAGTGTTAATTTTGACAACCGTTTTAAATTTGTTTTAGTCAGTCTTTTGACAAAACTGTCTTTTGGTTTTAGCCATATTTCAGTCGTCTATTTGATGTATTTGATTTAGTTTTAGTCGACCAAATACATCAACATTTTAGTCGACTAAAATGACAGTAAATTTTGTCCCCTAAAATATAATGCGCTTTTGCAGCTGTGTTGAAACCACTTTTATTAAGGTTACTGCAGAGCATCTCAAAAACTAAATCCACACCAAGACCTGTCCAACTCAGGGAAAATTAGGTCGTTGACGTTAACTAAAACAACATTTTTTAGTAGAGATGTCCGATAAATGCTTTAAAATGTAATATCGGAAAATATCGGTATCGGTTTCAAAATTATCGGTATCGGTTTCAAAGAGTAACATATATGACTTTTTAAAATGCCGCTGTGTACACGGACGTAGGGAGAAGTACAGAGCGCCAATAAACCTTAAAGGCACTGCCTTTGCGTGCCGGCCCAGTCACATAATATCTACGGCTTTTCACACACACACAAGTGAATGCAAGGCAAACTTGGTCAACAGCCATACAGGTCACACTGAGGGCGGACATATAAACAACTTTAACACTGTTACAAATATGCGCCACACTGTGAACCCACACCAAACAAGAACGACAAACACATTTCGGGAGAACATCCGCACCGTAACACAACAGAACAAATACCCAGAACCCCTTGCAGCACTAACTCTTCCAGGACGCTACAATATACACCCCAACCCCGCCCACCTCAACCTCCTCATGCTCTCTCAGGGAGAGCATGTCCCAAATTCCAAGCTGCTGTTTTGAGGCATGTTAAAAAAAAATAATGCACTTTGTGACTTCAATAATAAATATGGCAGTGCCATGTTGGCACTTTTTTCCCCCATAA
>NC_084732.1:93962251-94062251 GCF_033978785.1 Entelurus aequoreus
CTCCGCCAAAAGATTGCACGCCTCCTTCTTTTATTTTGGACCCTCCCCGACCACATGGCCACCGCTGTTTCCAAAGGACAAAGGTCGCAAAAAGTTCACAGAAAAGGCCGTAAACAATTCACAGAAAAGGTCGGTTTAAATAGAGCTCGTACAATAGTTCAAAAAGAGGTCCATAAAATAGTTCAAAAATAGTTCGTCTGGAAATTGGGCAGATCCTGCCATCTCTCCGCTGTGAAGTCCTTGGGTTCGAACAATATCTTTCTGTTGATTACCATACATGAGAGAAAACAGAAACACCTTCATCTTGTGGAGTTTTACGAGCCTTACTCTCGGTAGGTTTCAAAGACAGCTTTTGCCTTCTCGCCAGACCCTCAATGTAACACAAAGTTTTTGTGATCATTTAGAAACAATTATTCTAACACATTTCTTCTCATTATTATTCTCTATTAATATTATTATTCCGCCAACTTAAACCTTTTTTAAGGTCTTTAGCACACTCATGAACGTATATCTTGCCAGAAATTTCCTCACACCGAAAAGAACATTCCAGTAAGACGACAGCTCGTCGGCCATTTTGGTTTTCAGGGCTGATGTCTCTTTTTTATTTTTATTTCATTGGGCCAATAAAAACGAAAAAAATTAGCTGAAGAATTACCAGATGAGAGTAAGCTAATGTTTATAATACTGTAATTTTTTATTTTTTTTTTAGCTCAAATTACTTACTGAAAATTTACTTAAACCTTTTTTAAGGTCTTTAGCACACTCATAAACGTATATCTTGCCAGAAATTTCCTCACACAGAAAAGAACATTCCAGTAAGACGACAGCTCGTTGGCCATTTTGGTTTTCAGGGCTGATGTCTCATTTTTTTATTTATTTCATTGGGCCAATAAAAACGAAAAAAAATTAGCTGAAGAATTACCAGATGAGAGTAAGCTAATGTTTATAATACTGTAATTTTTTTTTTTTTTTTTTTTAGCTCAAATTACTTACTGAAAATTTACTTAAACCTTTTTTAAGGTCTTTAGCACACTCATAAACGTATATCTTGCCAGAAATTTCCTCACACCGAAAAGAACATTCCAGTAAGACGACAGCTCGTCGGCCATTTTGGTTTTCAGGGCTGATGTCTCTTTTTTTTTTTTTATTTCATTGGGCCAAAAAAACCGAAAAAAATTAGCTGAAGAATTACCAGATGAGAGTAAGCTAATGTTTATAATACTGTAATTTTTTATTTTTTTTTAGCTCAAATTACTTACTGAAAATTTACTTAAACCTTTTTTAAGGTCTTTAGCACACTCATAAACGTATATCTTGCCAGAAATTTCCTCACACCGAAAAGAACATTCCAGTAAGACGACAGCTCGTTGGCCATTTTGGTTTTCAGGGCTGATGTCTCATTTTTTTTTAATTTTATTTCATTGGGCCAATAAAAACGAAAAAAATTAGCTGAAGAATTACCAGATGAGAGTAAGCTAATGTTTATAATACTGTAATTTTTTTTTTTTTTTTTTAGCTCAAATTACTTACTGAAAATTTACTTAAACCTTTTTTAAGGTCTTTAGCACACTCATAAACGTATATCTTGCCAGAAATTTCCTCACACAGAAAAGAACATTCCAGTAAGACGACAGCTCGTTGGCCATTTTGGTTTTCAGGGCTGATGTCTCTTTTTTATTTTTATTTCATTGGGCCAATAAAAACGAAAAAAAATAGCTGAAGAATTACCAGATGAGAGTAAGCTAATGTTTATAATAATGTAATTTTTTTATATTTTTTTTAGCTCAAATTACTTACTGAAAATTTACTTAAACCTTTTTTAAGGTCTTTAGCACACTCATAAACGTATATCTTGCCAGAAATGTCCTCACACAGAAAAGAACATTCCAGTAAGACGACAGCTCGTTGGCCATTTTGGTTTTCAGGGCTGATGTCTCATTTTTTATTTTTATTTCATTGGGCCAATAAAAACGAAAAAAATTAGCTGAAGAATTACCAGATGAGAGTAAGCTAATGTTTATAATACTGTAATTTTTTTAGCTCAAATTACTTACTGAAAATTTACTTAAACCTTTTTTAAGGTCTTTAGCACACTCATAAACGTATATCTTGCCAGAAATTTCCTCACACCGAAAAGAACATTCCAGTAAGACGACAGCTCGTCGGCCATTTTGGTTTTCAGGGCTGATGTCTCATTTTTTTTTATTTCATTGGGCCACTAAAAACGAAAAAAATTAGCTGAAGAATTACCAGATGAGAGTAAGCTAATGTTTATAATACTGTAATTTTTTTTTTTTTTTTTAGCTCAAATTACTTACTGAAAATTTACTTAAACCTTTTTTAAGGTCTTTAGCACACTCATAAACGTATATCTTGCCAGAAATGTCCTCACACCGAAAAGAACATTCCAGTAAGACGACAGCTCGTCGGCCATTTTGGTTTTCAGGGCTGATGTCTCATTTTTTTATTTATTTCATTGGGCCAATAAAAACGAAAAAAATTAGCTGAAGAATTACCAGATGAGAGTAAGCTAATGTTTATAATACTGTAATTTTTTTTTTTTTTTTTAGCTCAAATTACTTACTGAAAATTTACTTAAACCTTTTTTAAGGTCTTTAGCACACTCATAAACGTATATCTTGCCAGAAATTTCCTCACACCGAAAAGAACATTCCAGTAAGACGACAGCTCGTTGGCCATTTTGGTTTTCAGGGCTGATGTCTCATTTTTTTATTTTATTTCATTGGGCCAATAAAAACGAAAAAAATTAGCTGAAGAATTACCAGATGAGAGTAAGCTAATGTTTATAATACTGTAATTTTTTTTTTTTTTTTTTTAGCTCAAATTACTTACTGAAAATTTACTTAAACCTTTTTTAAGGTCTTTAGCACACTCATAAACGTATATCTTGCCAGAAATTTCCTCACACAGAAAAGAACATTCCAGTAAGACGACAGCTCGTTGGCCATTTTGGTTTTCAGGGCTGATGTCTCATTTTTTAATTTTATTTCATTGGGCCAAAAAAACCGAAAAAAATTAGCTGAAGAATTACCAGATGAGAGTAAGCTGATGTTTATAATACTGTAATTTTTTATTTTTTTTTAGCTCAAATTACTTACTGAAAATTTACTTAAACCTTTTTTAAGGTCTTTAGCACACTCATAAACGTATATCTTGCCAGAAATGTCCTCACACAGAAAAGAACATTCCAGTAAGACGACAGCTCGTCGGCCATTTTGGTTTTCAGGGCTGATGTCTCTTTTTTTTTTTATTTCATTGGGCCAAAAAAAACGAAAAAAATTAGCTGAAGAATTACCAGATGAGAGTAAGCTAATGTTTATAATACTGTAATTTTTTTAGCTCAAATTACTTACTGAAAATTTACTTAAACCTTTTTTAAGGTCTTTAGCACACTCATAAACGTATATCTTGCCAGAAATTTCCTCACACAGAAAAGAACATTCCAGTAAGACGACAGCTCGTCGGCCATTTTGGTTTTCAGGGCTGATGTCTCTTTTTTTATTTTTATTTCATTGGGCCAATAAAAACGAAAAAAATTAGCTGAAGAATTACCAGATGAGAGTAAGCTAATGTTTATAATACTGTAATTTTTTTTTTTTTTTAGCTCAAATTACTTACTGAAAATTTAAATATTCAAGGATTTTTTTATGCATTCTGTATATTTTTAGTAGGGTTTTTCTTCTAAAAACTGTTCATTTTTAAAAGCGCTTTCTTCGGGGACGAACAGTTGGATGGCGGACTGAGCGCGTGTCTGAAAACGTGAGTCGGATTACGATCGCTTGGGTTGCATCTTTGTCCCCGTCATGGCCGCAGTGAAAGACGGCGTCCTAAAATAGCTCTCCCTCCCTGGTTATTTACATTATCTTAAGTGCTCTACTCTCGTCTTGGACTCCAGCAGCTTGGGTTGGGCGGGGTCGCTGGTGGTCAGTTCCGATGCGCTTGGACGGGGGAGGGTGGAGGGTGGAGGGTGTAGCATCCCGCCGGCGCCCGCTGCCATAAAATCCACCAATGGTAACGCAGGAGAATGACGCAGGTACTCGACCCGCTCCCCGCACTTCCTCCTCCATCATAAGCGTCCTTTTTGGCGCCCTTGGGAAGTAAGAGCAATCCCTTAAAATGGACGTGATGGAGGGTGGGGGAAGAGCGTCCCATATCCATTCACGGCGGGCGCCTCAGCGAGCACTCTCCGTAATTAACAATTATGAAGGAAAACCGCCGCTTGTCCCGAGTCAATCCATTTATTTAGTGTTTTACGGAGAAGGGTTTTTTTTTGCGTAGGCCTGTCCGAAAAAGAAGACTTGGACCTGAACCACAACAGCGTGATTCATTCACGACCACTGGGTATATTTAGAATGTCCGACCTACGACGTCGCGGACAGTCTGGCTGACGCAGATTCTTTGTCTCGAAAGTGGAGTCCTTAACGACATTTATATGAAGTTGATCCTCTCAATAACTTTTGACGGATTTACACCGCGATACAAACTGGATTCGATTGAAGTACAAAAGTATTTTTTCCCAAATATTGTACTTCTGCTGCGTAAAGATGGAGGCTAGGCCTGTGGGAACAAAGTCATTGTGTCTTGATCAGCATTTTGGGCCTCAGATCCAATCTGGTTTCGAGTCCCGATCCGATACTTTGACAATATATTAGCAAGTACCATAAATTCCAGACTTTTTTCCTGCGCTTTGAACCCTACGGCTTATAAAACGTTGCGGCTAATTTATGGATTTTTCTTCACCGACGGCCATAATGCAAATAGTTTTCATAAAACACAAGCAAATACACTGAAATGGTGTGTTATTGATTGTGCAATGGCGCCATCTTGTGGACGAGTTCGCTCACTACAGATACTGCTGGCTGAATGCCTGCAATGTTTCCTGCTTTGAACCGGAACTACAATTGCATTTCCATTTTCTAATCGCCCGTAGCATTTCTACTTGTATGTAGAGATGTCCGATAATGGCTTTTTTGCCGATATCTGACATTCCGATATTGTCCAACTCTTAATTACAGATTCCGATATCAATCGATACCGATACATGAATTAACATTAACATTAATTATAATATTAATTAATAATATAATTATAAATATAATTATAATTAATAATAATAATAATAATAATAATAATAATAATAATAATTATAATTATAATTATAATATTAATTAATAACATTAATTTGAATTAACACATTATTATGCCTAATTTTGTTGTGATGCCCGGCTGGATGCATTAAACCAGTGGTTCTCAACCTTTTTTCCTTTTTTTTAAAAATTCAAGTACCCCCTAATCAGAGCAAAGCATTTTTGGTTGAAAAAAAGAGATAAAGAAGTAAAATAGAGCACTATGTCATCAGTTTCTGATTTATTAATTGTATAACAGTGCAAAATATTGCTCATTTGTAGTGGTCTTTCTTGAACTATTTGGAAAAAAGATAGGTTTTTATTTATAAAGGATTTTTGAATTGTTGCTATTTTTAGAATATTAAAAAAAATCTCACGTACCCCTTGGCTTACCTTCAAGTACCCCCAGGAGTACGCGTATCCCCATTTGAGAACCACTGCATTAAACAATGTAACAAGGTTTTCCAAAAAATAAATCAACTCAAGTTATGGAAAAGAATGCCAACATGTCACTGCCATATTTATTATTGAAGTCACAAAGTGCATCATTTTTTTTAACATGCCTCAAAACAGCAGGTTGGAATTTGGGACATGCTCTCCCTGAGAGAGCATGAGGAGGTTGAGGTGGGCGGGGTTGGGTGGTATATTGTAGCGTCCCGGAAGAGTTAGTGCTGCAAGGGGTTCTGGGTATTTGTTCTGTTGTGTTACGGTGCGGATGTTCTCCCGAAATGTGTTTGTCGTTCTTGTTTGGTGTGGGTTCACAGTGTGGCGCATATTTGTAACAGTGTTAACGTTGTTTACACGTCCACCCTCAGTGTGACCTGTATGGCTGTTGACCAAGTATGCGTTGCATTCACTTGTGTTTGTGAAAAGCCGTAGATATTATGTGATTGGGCCGGCACGCAAAGGTAGTGCCTTTAAGGCACGCCCCCAATATTGTTGTCTGGGTGGAAATCGGGAGAAATTCGGGAGAATGGTTGCCCCGGGAGATTATCGGGAGGAGCACTGATATCCGGGAGACTCCCGGGAAAATCGGGAGGGTCGGCAAGTATGACTGGGAGACGCAACTGCTCTGTACTTCTTCCTACGTCCGTGTACCACTCCGTACAGCTGCGTTTTAAAAAGTCATAAATTTTACTTTATGAAACCGATACCGATAATTTCCGATATTACATTTTAAAGCATTTATCGGCCGATAATATCGGACATCTCTACTTGTATGGATTCTTCATTAATCACTCCAAGCAACGTTTGTAAGTTTTACAATATAACTAGACATTCCCCACTTACAAAACCAGGGGTGTCCAAACTGCGGCCTGCGAGACCGCACAAGCAAACTGGCAGGGTCTTTTCATATAATTTATAAATAATTTTGTCGCCATCTGATGCGCAAACAAAAGTAACTCAAGTCAGTGGCCATTAATTGTACATCAATGTGATTACGTGCACAGCATTTACTTATATGACCAAATCCAAACAACCTTCCCTAGTCATAGTGCTGAAAAAAAAAAATTCTACCAGTACAAAAAAATCAACACGCATGGTCACACATAACTCATGCTGCTCCTTGAACTTTGTAGATATTATAATAATCAGCATAAAAAAATCAAAACGACACCCTCAGAAAAAGTCTTGAGGATATATCGGAACACAAATTAGAGTTTTCTCGATCCAGGAGGTTATGTTCTGTATTTAATCTGCCTTTCTTCACTATCATGATGACGGGCCACTTATTTACGTCCTTCTTCGGTAATACGTCCTCTGTAATGTCATTGTCAACGAGCAACAGGAAATGTGGCGAGACGATGACATCTGCAGATTTCAGAAAAAGATAGCAGGGATAAAAAGTAGTATGTTGAAGTATGTTGTGAGGATTTTAGAAGCACAAACATGAAACTGTTAAATATCATCGCACGTATGCCACGACGGAAGATACTGCCATGTCTTATTGGTTCCCATATATCTCTCCATCTCATCCATTAGCTTCCCCGAGCAGCTGAGGAGAATCGTGAGCTAAATGAATGTGGCGGCTTTCTATAATTCAATCAGCTGAGAGAACCTAATTATAGAAAGGGGTCCCAGAACCTCTCAGACCCGCTGCAGGTAGACCGATTGGAGCTCGGAGCAGCAACAAGACAACAACTACACAATCAGCCGGACACACAGCCTTTTAAGCACTTAAAGTCACGAATCAGCTTCACTGATTTAAAATAAAAGTTGTTATTCAAACATTTCACAGCAGTCACAACATTTCCTGTTTTATTTTGCATTTGTATCAAAATATTTTATTTTAGTCATTTTTTTTTGTTAGCAGGTTATTTTAACATTTAGTATTATGTAATGGTTCAATTGCCATACTTAAAAAAGAGCCCACAACAATTGCAAACACCACAACTACACAACATGAAGCCACTACAAAACATGAAGCCACAACACAACGACATGAAGCCACAACACAACCATATAAAGTGAATAAACAACGGAAGTGACAGCCTATGGACCGGCGGAAAGATGAAGAAGTTGAAATGAACAATTTTGGAAAAGCACGTGAACTATTGGTGAGTAGGAACACACTACATTTACTCTCATATTTTACTGATTTATTTGTATGTGTGTGTATATACACACTGATATATACACATTTACAGTGTATATACTCATATATACATATACACATACAGTATATACACATATACATATTCATATATACACACACATACATATGTATATATGTGTGTATAAATACACATATCCATATACACATTTTTACAAATACATATTCATATATACACACACGTTAAACAAATATACATACACATATATGTAGATATATATATATATATATACATATACACTACCGTTCAAAAGTTTGGGGTCACCCAAACAATTTTATGGAATAGCCTTCATTTCTAAGAACAAGAATAAACTGTCGAGTTTCAGATGAAAGTTCTCTTTTTCTGGCCATTTTGAGCGTTTAATTGACCCCACAAATGTGATGCTCCAGAAACTCAATCTGCTCAAAGGAAGGTCAGTTTTGTAGCTTCTGTCACGAGCTAAACTGTTTTCAGATGTGTGAACATGATTGCACAAGGGTTTTCTAATGATCAATTAGCCTTCTGAGCCAATGAGCAAACACATTGTACCATTAGAACACATATATATATATATATATATATATATATATATATATATATATATATATATATATATATATATATATATATATATATATATATATATATATATATATATATATATATATATATATATATATATATATATGTATATATAAACTACAATATAAAACATGTTTTCAGTTATTTCACCTTTTTTCGTAAGGTTCATTCATAGTGTCAATGTAAATAGTCATGAAAATTAAGAAAACGCATTGAATGAGAAGGTGTGTCCAAACTTTTGGCCTGTACTGTATATATATATATATATATATATATATATATATATATATATATATATATATATATATATATATATATATATATATATATATATATATATATATATATATATATATATATATATATATATATATATATATATATATAAATATATATATATATATATATATAATATTATATGTATGTATATTATATATATATATATATATATATATAATATACATACATATAATATTATATATATATATATATATGTATATATATATATATATATATATATATATATATATATATATATATATAATATACATACATATAATATTATATATATATATAAGTATATATATATATATATATATATATATATATATATATATATATATATATATATATATTATACATACATATAATATTATATATATATATATATATATAATATTATATGTATGTATATTATATATATATAATATATATATATATATATATATATATATATATATATATATTTCTTTCTTTTCTAAATACATTTTGGATTTGTTTTTAATTGATTAAAAATGGATACAAATAACAATCGCGATTCATTCGAAAAACTTTTTTTTTTTTTATACCCCTATTGTTTACTGTAAAGCAACTAGTAGACCTGCCTCTTTGACTGTATGTGTGTGTGTGTGTGTGTGTGTGTGTGTGTGTGTGTGTGTGTGTGTGTGTGTGTGTGTGTGTGTGTGTGTGTGTGTGTGTGTGTTTGTGTGTGTGTCGGATGAAGGATCTGCTCACAGCAGAGCGCTTTTATAAAGTCAGAGAGGATAGAGAGCCCCCCCGCCAGCTCATAGAAATGCAGTGGGGAGTAAAGTAGAGGCCACACACACACACACACACACACACACACACACACACACACACACACACACACACACACACACACACACACACACACACACACACACACACACACACACACACCACACACACACATACTTACAATAGCACACATTAGCCCCTGGGGACTCTTTTGCTCTCGAATGAAGTGGTTGAGAGAAGCACGATGGATGAGACCCATGTGAACCCTTCACATTCATGCACACACGAGACGTGGTGGGGGAAGTAAGAGCTGATGTTTAAAAAGCAAAAGGAAACCGTTTCTATTGTGTTAAATTAGTTTTGTTAATTAGCATCATTTTTCTCAACATGACTGCAGCAAACAGGATTAAAAAGGGGAGCGGTGATGGGAGAGTCGTCATATCTCTTAGGTCATCACGACGCACATCAGCCACCCACCACACCCTTCTCAGTGTGTGTGTGTGTGTGTGTGTGTGTGTGTGTGTGTGTGTGTGTGTGTGTGTGTGTGTGTGTGTGTGTGTGTGGTATCATAATCAGTGCCCCAAGCTGTATCTGAGCCAGAGGATCCATTAGAGCTGATTAAAGAGCACAAGGGTACAGACATAACCCTGAGAGAAGGTGACAGTGACACACACACACACACACACACACACACACACACACACACACACACACACACACACACACACACACACACACACACACACACACACACACACACACACACACACACACACACACACACACACACACACACCTACACACACACGATGTTGTATTTTTTACCTTCTTGAGACCTCCGAAAAATGCCTACTTCTATCCATCCGTCAAAATTTTACAAGAAAAACTGAACATTTGTGCAATATTGTGATAAAAGTTGGAATTGTATTCAATAACAGTCACAGTTTTACAAGAAAAGCCTAAAATGTTGGCAATTTTATGAAAAGAGTCGTAATTTTACTCGACAAAAGTCACAATTTTACAATAAAACTTTTACATTTTGGAGATATTATAATAATAATCGGAATTTCCCTTGGCAAAATATGACAAACGTCATAATTTTACTGAAAAAATGTAAATATTTTACAAGAACAACCAAGAAATTGGCAATATTGTGATAAAAGTCAGAATTTTATATGACAAATGTCACCATTTTGCATTAAAAAGTAATAATTTTACATAAGTAACAATTTTACAAGAAAATATGGCAATATTACAGAAACAGAAAGAATATGAGAAATTGTTCCCAATTTTATAAGAAAAAAAGTCGACACATTGTGAGAAAGACTGCTTTTAGTTAAAGAAATATACAGTATATATATATTTTTTGTTTGTAATTGTGTTTTAATCTTCATTATTTAGGTATTACAGTATGTCTCTATATACATACTTTATTTATTTCTTAATTAATTTTGGCCAACTGGGGCGTATTTCACTTTCTTACACACACTTGTTATTTCATATGTTAGGCAGAGGGGGAGCACTTTTGAAACCGACACGGTCAATTTGAAAAATCCCTCCTTTTTGAGACCACCCTATTTGATAGATTTCACCACCAGGGGTGGAAATGAGACATTCTTTTCCTTGGGGCGGCGTGGCGAAGTTGGTAGAGTGGCTGTGTCAGCAATCGGAGTGTTGCTGGTTACTGGGGTTCAATCCCCACCTTCTACCATCCTAGTCACGTCCGTTGTGTCCTCGGGCAAGACACTTCACCCTTGCTCCTGATGGGTGCTGGTTAGCGCCTTGCATGGCAGCTCCCTCCATCAGTGTGTGAATGTGTGTGTGAATGAGTGAATGTGGAAATACTGTCAAAGCGCTTTGAGTACCTTGAAGGTAGAAAAGCGCTATACAAGTATAACCCATTTATCATTTATTATTATTTGTTGATGTCTCAAGAAGGGCAGCAATACAAGAACACACACACACACATTCTTGTATTTGTTACCTTCTTGAGATCTCCGAAAAATGCCTACCTCTAGCATTATGATAAAAGTTGTCATTTTACTCAACGCAAGTCAAAATTTTAAAAGAAAAACTGAACATTTGTGCAATAATATGATAAAAGTTGGAATTTTATTCATTAACAGTTGCAATTTTACAAGAAACATGGACATATGGGATGCGGGTTGTCCTACGTCAGCACCGGAAGTTGTAAAATCCGCTGTTCACCTGGCGGGTTTTTTCGGGGATGAATGGTGAAGTCCTTCTTTAGCTGTCGTCTTATTTTATCATATATTTCTGCCTTTGCACCTGTCAATGTTTGCTTTTGCATGCACAGTAAATCAACAAAAAAATCCTGACTTTGGAGCAATGTTCACGGACTCTAGTATTTGGCTCTCTATTAGATGCAATGGTTTTCCGTATTGGTACCATGATTTCGGTCCTAACTTCATAGGGAAGGTACTTTTCCATGTTAATGTCTCAAGAAGGGTAGAAATACAAAAACACACACACACACACACACAGTCCAGTCACAATGGTAACGGATACAGCTGATTAGTGCATGTACATATTCCGTGCATGTAGGTGACTATCCACCGTATTCAAGTCCACATGTTGCAGACACACACACAACGACGGTATTCTTTTAAGGGTGGATCTACAGTCAACAATATACAGTACAGGATTACATCATCTGAGCACTCGTTAAACCCGATCTAAGACGATAAAGAAAAACATATGATGCCTTCATTTATGCCAAAATATACGGTATCTTTCATTAAAAAATGATGTCTGTGCCATAGTTTGAAAACCTTTACACTAACTCTGAGACAAACAAGCATACAGTCAGTGTAAGTCTTGAGCGTCTTGGGAGTTACTGTATGTGCCTTGCTCAAAGGCACTCCGACAGTGTTCAACAAACACACACTAACATTGTTACAGCAACAGGTCTCCCTTTTTTCATACTGACTGGGCTACCCTGCTACAACCCAGCTCAATTTTAGTTGGCCTGCGGCAAATCGTCTACGTCAAACCAAACAACAACAAAAAAAATTGTACAAATGTAATGAAAATGAGCAAACATACAGTCGTGGTCCATTTTTACACACACTTGTAAAGAACATAATGTCATGGCATGACATGGACAAAGATAAAACCTTCTGGAGGAAAGTTCTGTGGTCAGATGAAACAAAAATTGAGCTGTTTGGCCTCAATACCCAGCAATATGTTTGGAGGGGAAAAGGTGAGGCCTTTAATCCCAGGAACACCATCCCTACCGTCAAGCATGGTGGTAGTAGTATTATGCTCTGGGCCTGTTTTGCTGCCACTGGAACTGGTGCTTTACAGAGAGTAAATGGGACAATGAAAAAGGAGGATTACCTCCAAATTCTTCAGGACAACCTAAAATCATCAGCCCGGAGGTTGGGTCTTGGGCAATGCCCCTAAACACACGTCAAAAGTGGTAAAGCAATGGCTAAATCAGGCTAGAATTAAGGTTTTAGAATGGCCTTCCCAAAGTCTTGACTTAAAACACGTGGACAATGCTGAAGAAACAAGTCCATGTCAGAAAACTAACACATTTAGCTGAACTGCACCAATTTTGTCAAAAGGAGTGGTCAAAAAGTCAACCAGAAGCTTGTGGATGGCTACCAAAAGCGCCTTATTGCAGTGAAACTTGCCAAGGAACAAGGAAAGGGCCCTTTACCATCTGAGCCACGCCGCCCACAAAAAGTTTCAAAAATAATTATAATTACTTGTTACTTTTTTCCAAAAAGAGTAATTAAATTGCTAACGAAATGACTCATGAGACCGGGGTGTGTGTATGTGCCTTTAAAAGGCGGCGCCTGTTGCTAAGTGACGCGTGACGTCGGCACCCAGACAGTGCAGAATTAGCTCAGCTGTGGTTTGTTCGCTCCGACTCGCAGTTTGCCGGCGTTCTGTCAAAATGAGCTGCTTTGTCGACAAAAAGCTACTCGTTGCATAATTCTATAGCGCTGCTGCCCTATCAAAAAATGTATACTTTAAGTTTCGAAAAACCATCCATCCATTTTTTACCGCTTGTCCCTTGTGGGGTCGCGGGGGGTGCTGGAGCCTATCTCAGCTACAATCGGGCGGAGGGCGGGGTACACACCCTGGACAAGTCGCCACCTCATCACAGGGCCAACACAGATAGTGTGGAAAGGATGCAGATAGGTTTAAGAGTTATTTCTTTTTACATAGCCATGTTTAGAGTAGGTAGTACATTTCCTTTGTTTAGTCTACCAGTCTCTTTGTCTTCAGATTGCCTGTTTAGTGTCTCAAACCATCAGGAATGTGAAATACAACACCCACTGGTTTCTTATCAGTGTTGAGGGGGGGAGATGAGGGCTTTCTTTGTGTGAGAAGAGTGTGTTTTTTCCCTTGGAGTGCCAGATCAACTAGAGCCGCCGATATGAATGTATTGGTTATGTTGAACTCCTAAAGCTTTAGTATAAACTTGAAAATATTCCAATTCTGTCTTGAGGGTCCTTCTTACTCAGCATACACTACCGTTCAAAAGTTTGGGGTCATTATTTTTCAATGAAGATAACTTTAAACTAGTCTTAAATTTAAAGAAGTACACTCTATACATTGCTAATGTGGTAAATGACTATTCTAGCTGCAAATGTCTGGTTTTTGGTGCAATATCTACATAGGTGTATAGAGGCCCATTTCCAGCAACTATCACTCCAGTGTTCTAATGGTACAATGTGTTTGCTCATTGGCTCAGAAGGCTAATTGATCATTAGAAAACCCTTGTGCAATCATGTTCACACATCTGAAAACAGTTTAGCTCGTTACAGAAGCTACAAAACTGACCTTCCTTTGAGCAGATTGAGTTTCTGGAGCATCACATTTGCGGGGTCAATTAAACGCTCAAAATGGCCAGAAAAAGAGAACTTTCATCTGAAGCGCGACAGTCTATTCTTGTTCTTAGAAATGAAGGATATTCCACAAAATTGTTTGGGTGACCCCAAACTTTTGAACGGTAGTGTGTATGTCATCGAAAGAATTTTGGATTGACCAATAACTAAGATTCCCTGGGAGGAAGAACTGGTCCGACGCAACAATTGACAGACAACATTCACACTCACATTCACACACTAGGGACCATTTAGTGTTGCTAATCAACCTATCCCCAGGTGCATGTTTTTGGAGGTGGGAGGAAGCCGGAGTACCCGGAGGGAACCCACGCAGTCACGAGGAGAACATGCAAACTCCACACAGAAAGATCCCAAGCCCGGGATTGAACCCAGGACTACTCAGGACCTTCGTAATGGGAGGCACATGCACTAACCCCTGTGCCACCGTGAAAAAACATCTTTAAAATACAGCTCGCATAGTAGTTTCTAACAACATTCTCAATTACAAGAAGATATAATCCAATACTTGGGTTTTTTTTGCTGATATTGGATCAAAATCAATATCACCCCGGTGATAAATAACTTACTTCTGTAAAAAGTGAGCATTATTGTGTTTGTAAAGGCCAAGAGAAAAGGCACATCCCTCAGATGACGGAGGGAGAAGTGGAAAGGTTCAAAAGGCTCTGTGGAGAGCTCACACTCCAGTAAACCGGAGACTGACAGTGTTAGACTGGGTGTCACATCAAAAGGGAGTGGGGGTCACAGGAAGGCTCAAATCGTGAATACACACAGAAACACACAATTGCACTAACCATTGGTGGAAATTCACTGCAGAACTGCAAAAAATAAATACAATAAAAAATTCTATATAATCCTATTTGCAACATCGTTGCTTCCAGTCTTATCACTTGGTTTGTGTTTTCTTAAGGTGAATACACATACAGCCATCTTGACTGACGTCTGACATACCTTGTTTGTCGTCGTTCTCTCGCGGTTGGTGTGGTCGTGTGGGTCATCGTCATAACACCCGTCCAACTCGACCTCTTCGGGGGTTGTGGTGGACTGGAACAGTGACGGTTCAAGCTTCAGTGGCGCCCTGGGTGAGATTGACTCCAAAATCCACAGTTTATCCACCAAACATTCTGAGCATTTACCAAAAAAAATGAGATAAAAGTCAAATCAAGGTAAAATGGAAAGAATATTAACAAGCACATGATCTTAGAGAGAGTACCTATTTATCCTGGACTCCAGTGTGGCTCAATGAGGGTCAACCAGGCAATTTGAATTTGATCAATAATGATTGAGATCTGGATTATAATTTTAAGTGACTGCTTGCTGCGTGTTTTTTATGATTTATTTATTTTTATTTTTTATTTTATTTTTTTATTTTTTATTATTTTTATTTTTTTTATAATGTCCTGCCCAGCTTCTCGGGCAAATCATATAGCAGATGTAGATGCCCATATCGGCTGTTCAGATTTACTTTACAAAAGAGAAGTGTAGGATACTTCTCTTGTTGCCTTACTTGTATTTTGACTTTATTAAATGTATTTATATTATCATTTGGTGCAGCCGGGCCGGAGCAGGAGGGGATAGAAAGAGAGAAAAAGGAAGACAGAGGGGGGAATTGTGGGGACAAGAGGGGGATTAGACAGAGAGACAAAAACAACAACAGCAAACACAACAACAACAGAGCAACATCAGCAAATACGACATGTACAAATATGATGGTAAAAGTAATAGCAAATAAGCAGTTAGCAAAAAAATTTTAAAAAAAAATACAGAAATGACAATGAGCATTATTACACTAAAAATGGAGCAATATGAATACCAATAGAAATAGTGCTATTGATAATAAACAATACCAGTACTTTACCTTTATTATCAACAATACAATTGTTCAAATGCAACAATACATATACGTAATGATAACTTGAGATACGAAAGAATGCAGAAAAATGGAGGGGAAGAAAGAGAATCAACCTTAACCTTGTAGATTGTTATAGTAACAATAGGTTAAGCTTTGTCAGTGTGCCATGTGTTATACCCAGTTTACCCTAGGGCAACAACGTTAATATATGTTTTTTATGATTTAAAAGGCATCAATTAGTGACAGCACCTATCTTAAGGTTTCAGCTAAACAAAATAGAAACCCAAAAGTGTTGTCCAAAGTGTATCCTGAGTAGGGTTGGGTATCGAGTATCAAGTATCGATTGGAACCGGGACTAACTTTCCGATTCTCCCGGAATCGTTCAAAAGTTTAAATTTCGATTCCTAGTTTCGATACCCAGTCTGCCGACCGGAAAAAAAGAATAAGTCCGCCGACCGGAAGAAGAAGCCGCTGAACACCAACGAAGAAGCGCCCACCGCCGGAAGTGTTAGCATAGCCGAGCGAGTCAGTCAAGCATGGATAGCGGGCGTCGGCGGTCGAAAGTGTGGCTTTATTTTACTAAAAAAAATGAAATATCGGCGAAATATAACACGTGCGACAGGACTGTTCCGTGCTTAGGAGGGTGCACGTTGAACATGATGAAGCACCTCCGAGTTCATGAAGTACAAATATATGCATGTCCTCCTCCTGCTGTCAGATCTCGCTTTCTCCTATTTATGCGTTCAAGCTTCTTCCACACCCAGCGAACGTGTATTTTCCACAGCAGGAGACACTATCTGTCCAGAACGCTCACGCATCCTGCCTGAGAAGGCGGATATGGTCATTTTCCTAAACAAGAACTGTCTCTGATTTTATACTGTACCTGCTGCTCATCTGGACTGGGTTTTGCAAGTTGTTTCTTATTGTTTATTTGCTTTTCTGCACCAGGTTAGCCCATCAGTGGGAGCACGGTAACATGTTTAAGTACCTGCGGCATCATACACTTGTGTGTGTAAATGTGTTTTCATGAGGTTTCCTGCAGCATCATACACTTATGTGTAAATGTGTTTTCATGAGGTTTCCTGCACCATCATACACTTATGTGTAAATGTGTTTTCATGAGGTTTCCTGCAGCATCATACACTTATGTGTAAATGTGTTTTCATGAGGTTTCCTGCAGCATCATACACTTATGTGTAAATGTGTTTTCATGAGGTTTCCTGCAGCATCATACACTTATGTGTAAATGTGTTTTCATGAGGTTTCCTGCAGCATCATACACTTATGTGTAAATGTGTTTTCATGAGGTTTTCAAAAATAAAGCTCTCTTGAGGAAAGTGTACCCCTGTGAAAATGTATTTATAATATTTATATTCAAGTTCATAGATTTGATATTTATATTCTAGTTGAAAGCAGTCCTGTGAGGAATTTATAGTAAAGTTCATAAAAAGTTAATAGAATTAAAATTGATGAAGAATGTCAGACTATTTCATTCAGAAAGACTGTATGTAGGTTAGCTAGCTCATTTAAAATATCCTAAAGTTTTTTTTGACCCTGCCTCTTAAAAGAATCGGAATCGAGAATCGCCAGGAATCGGAATCGTTCGAATTCAAACGATACCCAACCCTAATCCTGAGGCTATGTGTAGTCCCAGACCTGTTTTTAAACAAAAAATCATTAAACAAAACAAAACAAAAAACAGCAAACATGGGTAAAAATGCTTGAATGTTAATAATAATAATAATAATTGTTAAGCCATTTGCCAAAATTAAGAATATACAGTACCGGTATGTATATTTGACACAGGTCCGGGGGCCAAATCTGGCCCGCCACACAATTTTATATGGCCCGCAAAATAATAATAATAATATAATTTTCTTACTCAATATTTGTTCTTTTCATTTTGACATTCAAAAGATACATGAAATGCATGCTTATCTTTATATACATATATTTAAAAAATGTAACATCTAATAATGCAACAAAATGTTATCATATTTTACTTGAGTACTTGAATATCAGCTCGATTTATGATTTCAAAGCAAGTTATCAAATTGTGCACTGTAAAAATGACAATAGACTTTTCGGTAAAATTGTGGCAACAGAGCTGACAGTTGTTTTTATTTTACAAAAAAAAACGACTTTGGTACCGTTTGTGTTTACAGTAATACAATAACAAATCAACAACCCTAGATTTTACTGTAAAAAAGTGGTACTGTTATTCCATTCCATTTGCAGTAATATTCCGTAAAAAAAACAACTGCAAATTCTGGCAACCTTTGGGTTTTCTAAGCGAACATAAAAAAAAGCGAATAATCAAATGCTACATCATCAGCCGAATCCTTATACTTTTTATAAAAAAATCATAAACAATATTGCCAAAAGTATTTGGCCACCTGCCTTGACTCACATATGAACTTGAAGTGCCATCCCATTCCTAACCCATAGGGTTCAATATGATGTCGGTTCCACCTTTTGCAGCTACTACAGCTTCAACTCTTCTGGGAAGGCTGTCCACAAGGTTGCAGAGTGTGTTTATAGTAATTTTCCACCATTCTTCCAAAAGCGCATTGGTGAGGTCACACACTGATGTTGGTCGAGAAGGCCTGGCTCTCAGTCTCCGTTCTAATTCATCCCAAAGGTGTTCTATCGGGTTCAGGTCAGGACTCTGTGCAGGCCAGTCAGGGTTCATCCACACCATGTCTTTATGGACCCTGCTTTATGCACTGGTGCACAGTCATGTTGAAAGAGGAAGGGGCCCGCTCCAAACTGTTCCCACAAGGTTGGGAGCATGGAATTGTCCAAAATGTTTTGGCACCCTGGAGCATTCAAAGTTCCAAGCCCAACTCCTGAAAAACAACCCCACACCATAATTCCTCCTCCACCAAATTACACATTTGGCACAATGGAGTCCGAATTGTACTGTCCTCCTGGCAACTTCCAACCCCAGAATATTTAGGAGCGAGGACATTTCACAACTGGATTTGTTGCACAGGTGGCATCCGATGACAGTTCCACGCTGGAAATCACTGAGAGCGGCCCATTCTTTCACAAATGTTTGTAGAAACAGTCTCCATGTCTAAGTGCTTGATTTTACACACCTGTGGCCGGGCCAATTCTGATCATTTGGGCAATATAGTGTATATTTACAAGTGGCCCTCACTGAAAACAAGTTTGACACCCCTGGTATATGCGAATATCAAAGTGGGCCCCTGGATCCTTTGGTCTTTCAGTATGGACACTGCCTGGTAGGGAAGACATTGCGATGTCAGTCGATGATAAAAATATCTGTGTGTGACTTGTCATTTTTCTAACCTCAATATTCTAATTGGTAAGATATTCCCCATTCATCCAATTATCTTCTGCCAAAACGTGAGTAAAAAAGGTGACCTTTTACTGAAATGACATGGACACGACAGCTTAATAGGGGGAGTGTGTGTGTGTGTGTGTGTGTGTGTGTGTGTGTGTGTGTGTGTGTGTGTGTGTGTGTGTGTGTGTGTGTGTGTGTGTGTGTGTGTGTGTGTGTGTGTGTGTGTTTACGCATGTGCAAGAGGTAAAGAAATACAAATGCAGGATTTTTCATATTGTGGAGAAAAAACAACTTAAGTAGAATTTAGTGTTAAAATTAATTTTGTGTCATATTGTTATAGACTTACTAAACCCTGTATGTGGCCTACCTGTACGTCACGTCTTTACTTGCTGCCCCACCTGCACTTTCGTCTACTGTCCACTAGATGCCACTGTGATACAGTAATTGCACTGCATGAAGTTCAGTACAGTACACGTATGTGGTTTCTTTTACAGTGGGACTTCCACCTCAATTGTTCTGTCGGCCACATTTCCAGGAAGCTACGGACCAAGGGTACATACTTTTCACTTTATTCTTATTCATTTCACTTTCATTCTTATTTTGAGAGTCAGTGTCTACTTTGGACATTTTGTTCTTGGTCTACAGCAGTGGTTTTCAAACTGTTTTCACCAAGTACCGCCTCAGAAAACACTTTGACCCTCCAAGTACCAGTAATGACTAACATTAAAATACAGTAGTGTAGTAGGCCTAAGTATTCATTAAAAACAAGGCAGAAGTTGTTTTTAAGAAGTATATTAAATTATTTGGCAACATTACACATAGTTTGAACAGTAACACCGTGTTTGAATATTTTGTTAAGTGATTCTTTGGCGGACCACTAGTTTGAGAATCACCGGTCGACAGTATTTCTTCTCTCTGAAACAATTTTCGAGGGAAAAAAAAGTGTGGATGCTGGCTTTTAGGAGGTTCAAATGTCAATGCAAGGATCTGTCAATGTGTTTACACTTGTCAAAGCTCCTCAATTTAATTTGATTTCAAAGCTTCACCTCATTACAAACATTTTTTCACAATAGTTATCCTTTTTTTTTTTTTTTTAAAATCAAACTTCAATATAATTTGATGAATTTTTTTGTACAAAAACAAAATCATGGGAAAGAAATGTTGACATTTTTTTGTGTGCAAAATAACAAATTTAAACATACATTTTGACTTTTTTATTTTACATCTCTGATCACAGTATAAGCGTTCCTGAGAAGTGGTAGAAAATGGATTAAAAAGGACAGATTTAAAAATAATAATAATAATACAAAAATAATAATAATTTAAAAAAAAAAATTTTTTTTAACTTGGGACTTCCCGCGGGCCGAATTTTGCACGCTGGCGGGCCGGGTTCGGCCCGCGGGCCGTAGTTTGGGGACCCCTGGTTTAGAGAATGTTGTTATAATCAGGAAAAGGATTTGAATGCAGGAATAAATCATGAAATAATTCATAATTTAAAAAATTAGGTACTTTTACATTACATAAAATGACAAATAATAACACATTTGTGTATTCAATCTCAATTATAATTACTGACAGGCGTGGTGGGTCAGTGATCAAGTACAAAAATGAGCGAGGAGACTCGACTGGTGTACTCACCGACAAATTTCACTTCAAAACACTCCTTGATGGGACAACTGCTGCCATGTTTTGAGCAAATAAATGACGTACACTCAAGTAAAGTTGAAATAATGTGCTAACATTAGCATTCATCAATTACCAAAAAATGACTGAAGTGTGTACTTACAAATTTAGCATAAAAAAGCTAACATAACGGTTATTATCCTTCAAGTTACAAAATATTTGACGCTGAGGTTCATACCTGTAAAATTAGCAAAAAAAAGCTAGCATGCTAAAATTAACATCCATCAATTACAAAATTAGCATTTAAAAAGCTAGCAACAGGTAGCATCCATCAAGTGACAAAATATTTGACGCTGAGGTGTATACCTGTAAAATTAGCACCAAAAAAAAGCTAGCATGCATCAAGTACCAAAATATGGCTGAGGTGTATCCCTACAAAATTGGCTATAAAAAAGCTTGGATGCTAAAAAGGTATCACCCATCAAGTGACAAAATATTTGACGCTGATGTGTATACCTGTAAAATTAGCAAAAAAAAAAAAGCTAGCATGCCAACATTAGCATGAATCAATTACCAAAATATGATTGGTGTATAATTACAAAATTAGCATTAACAAAGCTAGCAACAGGTACCATGAAGTGACAAAATATTTGACACTGATGTGTATACCTGTAAAATTAGCAAAAAAAAAGCTAGCATGCTAATATTAGAATGCTGACGTTGTGACACGGGCCGTTAAAAAAATAGCTTCGGACAACAAATGGCCCCAGGGCTGCACTTTGGAAATCTGAAATATAATTAATGCATTAATGCAAGTTCATTATTTTGGTTCAAAACGTGGTAAATTACTATTTTGGGTGTAGCCATGAAGTTACCCTTTTGGGTCAAAACATGGTAAGGGACCATTTCGAGTGTAACCATGAAGTTACCATTTTGGTTCAAAACATGGTAAGTTACCATTTCGGGTGGAACCATGAAGTTACCATTTTGGGTCAAAACCTGGTAAGTCACCATTTCAGGTATAACCATGAAGTTACCATTTTGGGTCAAAAAATGGTAAGTTACCATTTTAGGTCTAACCATGAAGTTCACCATTTTGGTTCAAAACACAGTAAATGACCATTTCCGGTGTAACCATGAAGTTACCATTTTGGGTCAAAACATGGCAAGTTACCTTTTTGGGTCTAACCATGGTAAATTACCATTTTGTGTCTAACCATGAAGTTACTATTTTGTGTCTAAACATAAGTTATCATTTGGGTCTAAACCTGAAGTTACCATTTTGTGTCTAAACATACGTTATCATCGGGGTCTAAACCTGAAGTTACCATTTTGTGTCTAAACATAAGTTATCATCAGGGTCTAAACCTGAAGTTACCAGTTTATGTCTAAACATAAGTTACCATTTTGAGTCTAACCATGAAGTTACCATTTTGTGTCTAAACATAAGTTATCATTGAGGTCTAAACCTGAAGTTACCATTTTCTGTCTAAACATAAGTTATCGTCGGGGTCTAAACCTGAAGTTACCATTTTGTGTCTAAACCTAAGTTATCATTGGGGTCTAAACCTAAAGTTACCATTTTGTGTCTAAACATAAGTTATCACATGGGTCGAAACCTTAAGTTACCATTTTGTGTCTAAACATAAGTTATCACAGGGGTCCAAACCTAAAGTTACCATTTTGTGTCTAAACATAATGAGTTATCATGGCGGTCTAAACCTAAAGTTACCATTTTGTGTCTAGACATAATGAGTTATCATGGGGGTCTAAACCTAAAGTTACCATTTTGGGTCAAAACATGGTAAGTCACCATTTCAGGTGTAACCATGAAGTTACCCTTTTTGGGTCAAAACATGGTAAGTTACCATTTCCGGTGTAACCATGAAGTTACCATTTTGAGTTAAAACATGGCAAGTTACCCTTTTGGGTCTAAACATGGTAAGTTACCATTTTGGGTCAAAACATGGTAAGTTACCATTTTGTGTCCAAACATAATAAGTTACACCCACACCAATCATGGGTACTTTAACTTTTAACTTATCATCGGGGTTTAAACCTAAAGTTAGCATTTTGTGTCTAAACATAATAAGTTATCGGGGTCTAAACCTAAAGTTACCATTTTGTGTCTAAACATAAGTTATCGGGGTATAAACCTGAAGTTACTATTTTGTGTCTAAACATAATAAGTTATCATCGGGTCTAAACCTAAAGTTACCATTTTGTGTCTAAACATAATAAGTTATCATCGGGGTCTAAACCTAAAGTTACCATTTTGTGTCTAAACATAAGTTAATATCGGGGTCTAAACCTAAAGTTAACATTTTGTGTCTAAACATAATGACTTATCATCAGGGTCTAAACCTAAAGTTATCATTTTGTGTGTAAACATGGTAAGTCACCATTTCAGGTGTAACCATGAAGTTACCCTTTTGTGTCAAAACATGGTAAGGGACCATTTCAGGTATAAACATGAAGTTTCCCTTTTGGGTCAAAACATGGCAAGTTACCCGTTTGTGTCTAAACATGGTAAGTTACCATTTTGGGTCAAAACATGGTAAGTTACCATTTTGGGGTCTAACCATGAAGTTACCATTTTGAGTCTAACAAAGTTACCCTTTTAGGTCAAAACATGGTAAATTACCATTTCGGCTGTAACCATAAAGTTCACCATTTTGGTTCAAAACATGGTAAATTACCATTTCAGGTGTAACCATGAAGTTACCATTTTGGGTCTAACCATGAATTTCACGATTTTCTTTCAAAACATGGTGAGTTACCATTTCGGGTGTAACCATGAAGTTACCATTTTGGGTCAAAACATGGTAAGTTGCCATTTTGGGTCTAACCATGAAGTTACCATTTTGGGTCTAACAATGAAGTTACCCTTTTAGGTCAAAACATGGTAAATTACCATTTTGGGTGTAACCATGAAGTTACCATTTTGGGTCAAAACATGGTAAGTTGCCATTTTGGGTCTAACCATGAAGTTACAATTTTGGTTCAAAACATGGTAAATTACCATTTAGGGTGTAACCATAAAGTTCACCATTTTGGTTGAAAACATGCTAAATTACCCTTCCGGGTGTAACTATGAAGTTACCATTTTGGGTGTAACCAGGAATTTCACGATTTTGTTTCAAAACATGGTAAGTTACCATTTCGGGTGTAACCATGAACTTACCATTTTGGGTCAAAACACGGTAAGTTGCCATTTTGGGTCTAACCATGAAGTTACCATTTTGGGTCTAACAATGAAGTTACCCTTTTAGGTCAAAACATGGTAAATTACCATTTTGGGTGTAACCATGAAGTTACCATTTTGGGTCAAAACATGGTAAGTTGCCATTTTGGGTCTAACCATGAAGTTACAATTTTGGTTCAAAACATGGTAAATTACCATTTAGGGTGTAACCATAAAGTTCACCATTTTGGTTGAAAACATGCTAATTTACCCTTCCGGGTGTAACCATGAAATTACCATTTTGGGTGTAACCATGAATTTCACGATTTTGTTTCAAAACATGGTAAGTTACCATTTTGGGTGTAACCATGAACTTACCATTTTGGGTCAAAACATGGTAAGTTGCCATTTTGGGTCTAACCATGAAGTTACCATTTTGGGTCTAACAATGAAGTTACCCTTTTAGGTAAAAACATGGTAAATTACCATTTTGGGTGTAACCATGAAGTTACATGGTAAGTTGCCATTTTGGGTCTAACCATGAAGTTACCATTTTGGTTCAAAACATGGTAAATTACCATTTAGGGTGTAACCATAAAGTTAACTATTTTGGTTGAAAACATGCTAAATTACCCTTTCGGGTGTAACCATGAAGTTACCATTTTGGGTCTAACCATGAATTTCACGATTTTGTTTCAAAACATGGTAAGTTACCTGTGGAGAGGCGGGGCCGGCTAGCGAGCAGCGAGGCAGGGAGCGCCGGAGCCTGGCCCAAGATGGCGGCGGGGAGGCGTGGCCGGTGAGCGAGCGGCAAAGCAGGGCACGCCAGAGCCCCGCCTCCTCGTCGCCATCTTGGGCCGGGCTCTGGCGTGCCCTGCTTTGCCGCTCGCTCGCCGGCCACGCCTCCCCGCCGCCATCTTGGGCCAGGCTCCGGCGCTCCCTGCCTCGCTGCTCGCTCGCCGGCCCCGCCTCTCCACATTACCATTTCGGGTGTAACCATGAACTTACCATTTTGGGTCAAAACATGGTAAGTTGCCATTTTGGGTCTAACCATGAAGTTACCATTTTGGGTCTAACAATGAAGTTACCATTTTGGGTCTAACAATGAAGTTACCCTTTTAGGTCAAAACATGGTAAATTACCATTTTGGGTGTAACCATGAAGTTACCATTTTGGGTCAAAACATGGTAAGTTGCCATTGTGGGTCTAACCATGAAGTTACCATTTTGGTTCAAAACATGGTAAATTACCATTTAGGGTGTAACCCTAAAGTTCACCATTTTGGTTGAAAACATGGTAAATTACCCTTTCGAGTGTAACCATGAAGTTACCATTTTGGGTGTAACCATGAATTTCACGATTTTGTTTCAAAACATGGTAAGTTACCATTTCGGGTGTAACCATGAACTTTCCATTTTGGGTCAAAACATGGTAAATTGCCATTTTGGGTCTAACCATGAAGTTACAATTTTGGGTCTAACAATGAAGTTACCCTTTTAGGTCAAAACATGGTAAATTACCTTTTTGGGTGTAACCATGAAGTTACAATTTTGGGTCAAATCATGGTAAGTTGCCATTTTGGGTCTAACCATGAAGTTCACTATTTTGGTTCAAAACATGGTAAATTACCATGAAGTTACCATTTTGGGTCCAAACACGGGGCGTTACCACTTGGGGTCCAAACATTATAAACATTATAAGCTTCCATGTTGGGTCTAACCATGAAGTTACCATTTTGTGTCTAAACATAGTAAGTTATCATCGGGGTCTAAACATTACCATTTTGTGTCTCAACATAATAAGTTATCATCGTGGTCTAAACCTGAAGTTACCAAATCACATTAATATTAATACATCACGCTGAATAAATATATATCTGAAAATGATGTAAAATAAACCAACCTGTTTATTGGAATAAGTCCTTCATCTCCCAGTGAACAGTTAAAGTTGGCCGTCATTACTTCTCCTCCCACTCAGCCAGACCCATATAAACATTTCACTTCACTTCCAACAAAAATCTTCCTCTAAAAGCAGCAGAGATGGCGCTCACTGTCCCCGGCACTCAAGGCTCAACTTACCCGGACATCGTGGAGCTGAACGTGGGCGGCCAGGTGTACGTGACCCGGCTGGACACCCTCACGGCGGTGCCCGACTCTCTCCTGTGGACGAAGTTCAGCCAAAGTTCCCCGGAAGATTTGCCCAAAGACAGCAAGGGCCGCTTCTTCTTCGACCGCGACGGCTTTTTGTTCCGATACATTCTGGACTACTTGCGGGACTCGGAGCTCTTTTTGCCGGAGTTCTTCAAGGAGAGGCGGCGGCTCCAGAAGGAGGCGGACTTCTTCCGACTGCCGGAGCTGTCCAAGCGCCTCGGCGAGGATGACAGCTCCCTCGCGGAGGACAGCACGGAGCCGGAGGACGCGGAGCTCCTCAGCCCGGCCACGACCCCTTCCTCCTCGGACAGAACGCCGCGCTCGCCCGGGTCCACTTCCGGGTACATCACCGTGGGCTACCGGGGCAGCTACACCATCGGCAGAGACATCCAAGCGGACGCCAAATTCCGCCGGGTGGCCCGAATCACCGTGTGCGGCAAGATCGCCCTCACCAAGGAAGTCTTCGGGGACACTTTGAACGAGAGCCGAGACCCGGACCGACCCCCGGACAAGTACACGTCCAGGTACTACCTCAAGTACAACTTCCTGGAGCAGGCGTTCGACCAGCTGGCGCAAGCTGGCTTTCACATGGCGGCGTGTAGCTCCACCGGGACTTGTGCCAACAGCGACCCCGGGGATGACAAGATGTGGACCAGCTACACCGAGTATGTTTTCAGCCGGTAACTGCTCATGTGTAGACACAAAATGGTACCTTTAGGTTTAGACCCCCATGATAACTTATGTTTAGACACAAAATGGTAACTTAATGGTTAGACCCAACATGGAAGCGTATCATTTTTATAATGTTTGGACCCTAAGTGGTAACTCCTAGTGTTTGGAACCAAAATGGTAACTTTTTTTGGACCCAAAATGGAAACTTTATGTTTTGACCCAAAATAGTAACTTCATGGTAATTTACCATGTTTTGAACCAAAATAGTGAACTTCACGGTTTGACCCAAAATGATAGCTTACCATGTTTTGACCTAAAATGGGAACTTCATGGTTACACCCGAAATGGTAACTTACCATGTTTTCAACCAAAATGTGGAATTTCATGGTTAGACCCAAAATGGTAACTTTCCATGTTTTGACCCAAAATGGTAACTTTGTGGTTACACCCGACATGGTAACTTACTTGCACTCGAAATGGTAACTTACCATGTTTTGAAACAAAATGGTGAACTTCATGTTTGGACTCAAAATGGTAATTTACCATGTTTTGAACCAAAATGGTAACTTTCCATGTTTTGACCCAAAATGGTAACTTCATGGTTACACCCGACATGGTAACTTACTTACACTCGAAATGGTAACTTACCATGTTTTGACCCAAAATAGTGAACTTCATGGTTCCACCCAAAATGGTAACTTACCATGTTTTGACCCAAAATGGTAACTTCATGGTTACACCTGAAATGGTAACTTACCGTGTTTTGAAACAAAATGGTGAACTTCATGGTTTGACCCAAAATAGTAGTTTACTTACACCCGAAATGATAACTTACCATGTTTTGACCCAAAAGGGTAACTTCATGGTCACACCTGAAATGGTGACTTACCATGTTTTGACCCAAAATGGTAACTTACCATGTTTTGTCCCAAAATGGTAACTTACCAAGTTTTGACCCAAAATGGTAACTTCATGGTTACACCTGACATGGTAACTTACTTACCCCCGAAATGGTAACTTACCATGTTTTGACCCAAAAGGGTAACTTCATGGTCACACCTGAAATGGATTATCATGTTTTTACCCAAAATAGTGAACTTTGAGACACTTGTGATTTAGGGCTATATAAATAAACATTGATTGATTGATTGATTGATTCATGGTTAGACCCAAAATGGTAACTTACCATGTTTTGACTCAAAATGGTAACTTCCTGCTTACACCCGAAATAGTAACTTACCATGTTTTGCCCCAAAATGGTAACTTCCTGGTTACACCCGAAATAGTAACTTACCATGTTTTGAAACAAAATGATGAACGTCATGGTTGGACCCAAAATGGTAATTTACCATGTTTTGAACCAAAATGATGAACGTCATGGTTGGACCCAAAAGGGTAATTTACCATGTTTTGAACCAAAATTGTGAGCTTCATGGTTAGACCCAAAATGGTAACTTACCATGTTTTGACCCAAAATGGTGAACTTCATGGTTAGACCCAAAATGGCAACTTACCATGTTTTGACCCAAAATGGTGAACTTCATGGTTAAGTATAAGTATAGTGGCTGTGGGTTAGTTTTTGCCTCATCCCTCACTACCGACCTGATAAGTCTAAAAGAGATGATACAGTATTATCTCATGCCAGATGCAGCTAGTCCTGTATAGTCCCACTCCTTAATGCTTCGGTCACACGCAGGATTCTCACAGGAGTGAGGCAAAAATACTACCTTGCCAACTGTATGGCATGTTATTATATGGGTCAGTGTGTTTGTTTCGGTTGTTGAAGTTTCTTTCAATGAATGGACATTGAAAAACAATTGGTTAAATTGAATTTTATTTTGAAACCAAAACTTTTTTTTTTTAAACAAAGCATTTTCTGTTCCTGTTTACAGCGCTAAGCCTTCTGGGTAATGTAGATGATAAACATTTAACACACTGACTCACTTTACATGTATTTATATATTTAACATTTATTTATCCAATTATGGAACATATTTACATTTACAACGCTGACCTAGCAGAGAATTTGTTAGAGATGTTGAAGTGTGATGAAAGCCTCTCACTTACCAACAAAAATAGCGCTATTGATCGCCTTTAAAAAAACTTAAATGATTGTTTAAGATGGACAAACACTTTTCAAGCGTAAAACATACACGGAGAATGTCTGCAACTTGTGAATAAACCCCATATCACAGTCGGGCTTTATTTGTAATTATTAAATTTTTTTGTTATTATTTTGCACTAAAGATGAATAATTTGTGTATTACACCAAAAATGCTTCCAAATAAATACAGGGTTGGATCAAATAGAATGAAAATCTGGGCTTTCTGGGAATCCAGTCTGGACAAAAATGTCCGGGGCCAAATTTTTGTCCCATAGGAAAAAATAACTGTTGTAGCTTGTGTTTATTATTTAAAAAAAAAAAAACAACAACATTAAATTATGATCATTTGATATCATAATAATAATAATAATAATTACTTCAATTATAAATGTATTTTTTTCTGCTGACTGATTTAAATTTTTGTTTTAAGAAGTGTAAAATGAAAGTAAAACAGTTATTTAGATCCAATTACTGCTCTTTCGACACTGGAAAAAGAAGAACGCTTGTTTGTCAATTGTGCATTTCAAAATAAAATTCCTGATCAATTGTTTTTGTTTTTCATATCCAAATTCATAAACAAACAAATAGTGAGCAAACGCTGACTCTTATAGTTCACTTTATTTTCTGGGCTGTCCAAATTTGGGGGCATTTTATTTTGTAAGAAGGCTAGGAAAAAAGGTATGTATTATAACTATGTATTTTAACTCATTATAAATATTATCTTAAATATGGTCTAGTTATTAGCATTAGTTTTTTTTTCTTTACAGTGTACCTTTTTGCTCTTTTTTTTTTTTTTTACATTTTTTTGTGTGTTTAATTTTACTTGTACAATGTGTCGCAGACACTTTGGTTGTGGTTTCTTTGTTTCGGACATGTTTAACACGTTGCATAACTCAATTGAAAAGGAGTAGGAAGAAGCAGAGCTTACTCAGTCCTTTACCCTAACACCAAATGTTTAACATGTTTGTCACTTCCAATGTTGTTTGTGTAAATATTTTGTCAATAAAACGGTTCTTTCCTTCCCGCAGTGTCACCGTGTCGTAATTGGCAGTTTATGACGGAAAAAGTAAAATAGATCGGGAAAAACGTCGTTGGAAAATAAAATAGAAAATGAACAATTTTTAAGAATATTTAACTTAAACCTGAATTTAATTTGATGCATTTTTTTTGGTTCTAAAACAAATGTATGGGAAATAAATTTTCCAATAATTTTTTTTCAGTGCAAAATAATAAATTCTACATAAATTTGCAAACCTTCCTGTTTCCACTCCCACTGGTGTTTAAATGCTGCGCACTAAAGTGGACAAAATTTAGGGAAATCTGCCGTCGTATTCTTATCATTGACAGAGCAGGAAGGGGCTGATAAACTGGCGGTAGCATCCTGTCATTCAATAATTGTCATTTTACATTTGCCCCTGCCTTACTTTGAAGCATGTTTTGTAGAAAAACAAAATAATGGGAAATTAAGATTTTTATTATTTTAATCTATAGCAAGCAATATTTAGTGCCAAATAACACACTTAATGATCTAAACATAAATTTAGATTTTTTAATTTTTTTTTACACATCTCCAACTAGGGATCAACCCCAGTTTAAACTGTTTGTAAGACCAGTGCCAACAATGCGTGCCACAAAGGTACAGTGTTGTGTTGTGAAATTGTCCATACATTCTTATCAGTGACGGAGCAGGGAGGGGCTAGGAATACGTTTGTGGGAAAATGTCATGTAGCATTCATTAACTTCTAAATGTGCCCCGCCTTAATTTGATGCATGTTTTGTGCAAAAAAACAAAACCACGAGAAATAGATATTTTATTTTAAAAAAAAATATGCTAAAAACATTTAGTGCAAAATAACAAATTTAACAAATATTAACTTGGATTTATTTTTTTAACATCTCTCCGACAAAGGATCAAAGCTCGTTTAACTATTTGTTAGACCAGCAAGGGACAGTGAGATTGCTTGGGGGAAATGTTCCATTATTATCAGTGACGGAGCAGGAAGGGGCTAGGAATGTGTTTGCGGAAAATGTCATATGAAGCGCCCTGTCATTCATTAATTGAAATTTTGAAATGTGCCCCTGCCTTAATTTGATGCCTGTTTTGTATGAAAATCATATAATAAAATCGGTTAATGAGACCAGCACTAACACTGCATGCCACAAGGGTATGGTGTTTAGGGAAATTTGCCTAAATATTCTAATCAGTGATGGAGCAGGAAGGGGCTAGGAATACATTTGTGGGAAAACGTCATATGAAGCGCGCCGTCATTCATTCATTGACATTTTACATTAGCCCCCGCTTTGATTTGATGCATTTTTTGTACGAAAACCAAATCATAGGAAATAGATATTTTATTATAAACTATACACATATTAATATAATATATATATATATATATATATATATATATATATATATATATATATATATATATATATATATATATATATATATATATATATATATATATATATATATTTTTTTTTACATTTTATTTATTTATTTTTTTTTGTGGAAAAATAAATGTAACAATTTAAACATAAATTTGGATTTATATATATATATATATATATATATATATATATATATATATATATATATATATATATATATATATATATATATATATATATATATATATATATATATATATATATATATATATATATATATATATATATATATTTTAACATATCTCCGGCCAGGGATCAAAGCCTGTTTAACGGTTTTCGAGACCGGCACTAACAATGTTGGCCACCAGTGAGAGGAAATGTTCCATTCAATTCTCATCAGTGACAGAGCAGGAAGGGGCTAGGAATGCATTTGTGGGGAAAAATGTCATATGAAGCGCACTGTCATTCATTAAATGACATTTTACATGTGCCCTCGCCTTAATTTGATACACGTTTTGTACAAAAAACAAATCATGGGAAACATATATTTTATTTAAAAAATGTGTACATATATTAATTTATTTTTTTTGTGGAAAAATAAATTTTACCATTTAAACATACATTTATTTATTTTATTTTATTTATTTTTTAACATATCTCCGACCAGGGTTTAAAGCCTGTTTAACGGTTTTCGAGACCGGCACTAACAACGTTGGCCAACCAGGGACAGGAAATTTTCCATTATATTCTTATCAGTGACGGAGCAGGAAGGGGCTTAGGAATGCATTTGTGGGAAAATGTTATATGAAGCGCCCCGTCATTCATTCATTGACATTTTACATGTGCCCTCGCCTTAATTTGATGCACAAAAACAAAATGATGGGAAATAGATATTTTATTTAAAAAAAATACATATGTTAATTGAATTTTGTTTTTGTGTGTGTGAAAAATAAATAACATAATTTTAATACATTTGGATACATTTTTTTTTTTTTTTTAAACAAACCACTGACCAGGGATTAAAGCGTGTTTAACTGTTTTCAAGACCATTATATTCTTATCAGTGACGGAGCAGGAAGGGGCTAGGAATACCTTTGTGGGAAAATGTCATATGAAGCGCCCCGTCATTCATTAATTGACATTTTGCATGTGCCCTCGCCTTAATTTGATGCATGTTTTGTACGGGGGAAAAAATCACGGGAAATAACTTGGTGTATTGTTTAAATTTATATTAATAAAAAAGCGCAAAATAAAATTTGACATAATTTAAACCTAAACTTGGATTTTTTTTAAATCAAACCCAGTCCAACTGATGGCGAGACCAGCACTAACACTGAGGGACAGTTAGCTTGTTTAGGGGAATTCACCATTATATTCCTATCAGTGACGGAGTAGGAAGGAGCTAGGAACAAGTTTGCAATAAAGGTTAATTCATTGATTGGCATTTACATGCGTCTCTTCACACAAAATGGGGCCTATGCACAGTGTGTGATTGGTTACAAAAATAACTGTGCACAGTATTAATAAAAAAACACAAAAAAACCCAGCTTAACTTTAAAGAATAAATAAGTAAATACTGTTGCTTAATATTGTTATGACTGAAATAAATGCCTTTCAGAATGCCGGCTCACATTTTGATCTGTAAATACTTAACACCAAGGTAATAATCGTCTTTAATTCACGCTCAGGATTTGACAAATATTCACATCCAAACAATTCACACCGACAGCTGCTTTCTCGTCACGATTAAGAGGGTTTAAGCTTCCTAGATGTACTCAAAAGTGTGTAAAAATACACACTGAAAAAACACTCGCAAAAAGAAGATAGCTGCAAGCCGTCAAATGTGTGGAACTGGAACAAGTCACACCATCACGTCATGTGTTGGCTAAATTGTGTGTGTGTGTGTGTGTGTGTGTGTGTCATGTGAGCAGACGGGTCTAATCTAAACACACACTGACTCTGTTTCTTATACAAGCACAACCATCATCCAACCAACACAGACATTAAACCTTTTTTAAATTTTTTTTATAAAAAAAACACTTTTTGGGCACTGTGCTTAAAAAAAAAAAAATAAAATAAAATCTTTCTTGGCATGGCTCTCTCGGCAGCACAAAGGGGCTTTGTTTACTGCATGGGCAGAAAAGCTTGCCATTTGGGAGCAAATATATAAATAAAACAATTAAAAAAACATTTATTTTGGTGTACAAACTCACACATGCACACAACTTTGTTTGTGTAGGAGTAGAGCAATAAAAGTGTCATAATATTAAGTTTGTATCAGCTGTGCTTTTTGGCACTCATGTCACAGTATATATCATGTGGGGGCTTAAACGGGATTTGAAAATTGAGGCAAGTTTCTCCGTAAACAATGTCAACATGAATAATTGGTTCCAGCATCGACAAAAGTCCATACTTTAGTAAAAGTTACTACATAATATAAAGCGCTGTACCTGTACAGTACGGGGTAAATATCAACTTTCTCTTTATTAACAAGTCAAGACAACAAGATGCTGTCCTCTGTATGCGCTGCTCTGCCATCTCACACACACACATACACACACACAGAAGTCCCTTTAGTGCCCTCACAAACAATGAGAAATCACAAAAGTCCTTAACTTACTTAATTGTATAACAAACAAGCATAACTTTCTATTGCATGACAAAGCCAAAACAATAACTAGCTGAACTGTCCTCGCATTCAGCTGCCCTGCCGACACACACACATATAGAATTCCCTTGGGTACCCTCACAAACGATCCGAAATCCCAAAAGTCTACTTAATTGTATATCAAACAAACATAACTTTCTATTACATGACAAAGCCAAAAACAATAACTAACTGAACTGTCCTCACATGTAGCTGCCCTGCCAACACGCACACAGAAGTCCCTTTGGTGCCCTCACAAACAATCAGAAATCACAAAAGTCCTTAACTTACTTCATTGTATATCAAACAAACATAACTTTCTATTACATGACAAAGCCAAAACAATAACTAGCTGAGCTGTCCTCGCATGCAGATGCCCTGCCGACACGCACACAGAAGTCCCTTTTGGTGCCCTCACAAACAATTAGAAATCACAAAAGTCCTTAACTTACTTAATTATATATAAAAAAAACATAACTTTCTATTACATGACAAAGACAAAACAATAACTAGCTGAGCTATCCTCGCATTCAGCTGCCCTGCCAACACGCACACAGAAGTCCCTTTGGTGCCCTCACAAACGATCACAAATCACAAAAGTCCTTAACTTGTATATCAAACAAACATAACTTTCTATTACATGACAAAGCCAAAACAATAACTAACCGAACTGTCCTCGCATGCAGCTGCCCTGCCGGCACGCACACAGAAGTCCCTTTGGTGCCCTCACAAACGATCACAAATCACAAAAGTCCTTAACTTACTTAATTGTATATCAAACAAACGTAACTTTCTATTACATGACAAAGCCACAACAATAGCTAGCTGAACTGTCCTCGCATGCAGCTGCCCTGCCGACATGCACACACACTGTCACTAGCTCTACTGTGCACACGCGTTGAAATCTCTAAACTTCTTTAACAGAGTGCAAACTTTCGGTTTCGTTAGACGGACATTCACGTCTGAGGGGTAGCAAAAGAGTGGGACTATCGAGAGAGAACGTAGAGCTTGGTCTTCTCTCCAGTGCTGTTTGTTCAACTTCAGTTCTGGTCGTCTCCTCGCCTTATTCAGACAAAATAACCAGGGAGGACTTTGCTCTTTAAAGTGGAATTCCCGAACAGGACCGTACTGGTTCTGAATCTTCCGAAGCATTTTTAGTCTTTATGCCGATTGTGTCCATGTACAGTAAACATGACTATTTCTAAACAATCCCAAATGTCCACTAAACCCTCCCACACAGCCTAATCCAGTTCTTCAGTATAATATCCTTCCAACACCCAGAGCTCCCTCCTACACAAACACAAGAGACCTCAAATCTGCTGTCAGCTGACCATACCATCTGGACCGGAAATAGAAAGGATGACTTGTAGTTGCAGCAGAACCAGAGCACTCCACAACTGGAGCAGTACAGAATACACATATTTTTTTTAAAAAGATAAGCACTCAACAGTCATTACTTTGAAGAGCGGATTCGGTTTTAAGCGGACTGGTAAAAGTCCAAAGGCAGGAGTGTTATGAAGGGGTCTCATCCATATAAAACTTGATAAGATGTCCACAAAACAAGAGATCTTTAAAATAAACAAAGCCATTCATTTGGAATGAATAGTGTTAGTTTTCTGCTGTTCTGTATAGATGTGACTTTTGTCAGAATTCCACAGGTTTTTAGACCAGCCCACTGAGCCTGGCACAAACGCTCTGAGGGAGGACAAAACGCGAGCCATTCGAGTCCATTTGCAGATCTTGAGCGGACGCCACCAGGCTGGCATTCTTCATACGAGCTTCCAATCTTTCACACTTCTCTCTCAGTCTCAGCCGCGAGCTAACTGTGACCCGCACGTCTCCTATAATTAATTTCCTTTTCATACCTTCTGCATTGCCTGTGATAGACTGTAAATTAAAGCTTTTCATTTGGTCCGCCGAACATCACCCAAATAGACTCTGATGAACCCACATTATGGAGGTTATCCAATTGTAATGTGTATTTTACGTCTAGTCTTACAAAACTAAATGAAGGAAGAAGTGTAAAGAAAATAATAATAATTCAAAAGAAGGAACGTCGATCCTCAAAACTTCTGGAGCTTCTGTTTCTTCATGCTGTTAACTATCTGTTCAGCTGCACACGCTAGAAACAAGTAGCCAGGGCAGAATAATGACTTTTTTTGGACGGTGCAGTGTGAAAGCCGATGTGTTTACTTTGTAATTAAATAAACACGGTCTATAAGGAATAACAATCTTTTATTTAAGGACAAACTTGCAATAAGAAACATATGTTTAATGTACCCTAAGATTTTTTTTATTAAAATAAAGACAATAATGCCATTTTTTTGTGGTCCAATTTATTTAGAAAAGTACCGAAAAGTATCTAAATAATTTTGGTACCGGTACCAAAATATTGGTATTGGGACAACACTAGTTTGGGCACATAACAACATAGGGCCCTTTAGTAGTGACATTTGTGAGCCGATTGGATTAGTTCTCGCAGAAGAAAGGGCAATACAATTTGACCTTGGTATGCAACGGTGATAGCCCTATCCGTGAGAAGAGACTACATGTTTAGCCAATATCTAAGATACGACCGGCATCTGTTGTCTTTCCAGACACTTACACATCAACATCTCCTTTTATAGTCAGGGTGTGCTGTCCTGACTTAGCACACACACCCAGCGACAGGAAGGAGGAATATAAAAACTGATGGTTTGGCTTCTCCGAGTTAGGAGCGCCTCATTTTTCTGACCTGACCTCCTCCAGGAACTGCAGTCCAGTATAAAGACACCTCGGTCTCCTTAGACGCATCCTCGCTCATCCATGCGGACTGGACACCGGCCGAGAGTTAGTGGGCGGCCGAGGGTGGAGTCGGCTCTCTCGGTTGCTTTGTTGGGTCTGCTCCTGTCTCTGGCCATGCTCCCACCCTACCCCAGTAGACGATGGCGTGGAACACCGCAGAGGCCCCCACAGTGTATATGTTTTTTATATATGTTTATTTTTTTGTAGCTGTATGTAGAAATGGCTGGTTGCAACAACTCTGCTCTTTTAATGTCTTTAATGTCCTTTGTGTTATTTGATGTTTCCCTCTTACACACGTTCATGTGTGCTATGGCTATGAGTTTTTTTCCCCCCTTGGCCTCAGTCTGGACCCCCTCTCCAGGGGCCCAGGCTTAGAGTGAATTCCCCCCCCCCAACCCCCCAGCGTTTACCCATTTCTTACCTTTTTTGTAAGCGGCGCCAGAAGTTGGCAGACCCATCAGCGATCCTGTTCTGTCTCCCTTAATTTAAAGTATTTCTGATTCTGATTCTGATTCTGATCAAGCAACTTTGGGTTCGGTAAAGCGTCTCCGACGTCTCTTTTGATCCAGCCGCACTGCCGTGTCATCCTTCTGTCCGGACGAGGATGACAAGACCAGAAATACACATCAATATTGTTAGAATAATCATGTATATATATATTATCACACAACTTTAGTATGCTTAAAGTCCGTTGTTTAGTTATTAGCTATTGTGCTCAAGTTAGACTTTTCTATATGTGCAAGGACAAAAACTTCTGGTCTGAGGGGTGGCCTCAGCCGCAGATGTTATCTTTATTTTAGCCCGCTAACAGCCAAGGACTTCAAGGACCTCAACGAAGATAAGACGACAGCACGCAGACGAAGCAGAGACTTCAAGGACCTCAACGAAGATAAGACGACAGCACGCAGACGAAGCGGAGATATGGTGAAATCACAAGGCCCCCAGCACATTCCGTCACGTATTGTGCGTCCTGGACCTGCTTTGCATAATATATGTGACCACTCCTTTTAGAGGCGGCCTCAGTGATGTTGACTGTGGAACTCCTGAATAAATAGAGGGATGCGGGAGCCGAACCTTAGAGCGTTGGGCGAGATTGTGACTAAGTGTGCAGCTCCATGCGTTCTCCTCATGAGCTAAATTGAACTCTGTCTCTGCATGATTCCTTGCTGCTTGTCTGATTAATAGATGTCATCAGTGTTTGAACCTGACAAATATCAAACACCAAAACCACACAATCTCTTGTTTAGGGCCACAAAAAGCCCCGCGCCCGCCCTGATCCTCAATACACCAAGCACTGAAGTTAATTGTTTTCCATTAAGACGACTACGGTCCCTCACATTTGGGCACAAGGCGTCCATCTGCTGTGTGTGGTATTTACTTGAGTGGAGGAAGGGTGTAAATGTCGCCGGCCTCCACTGAGCTGCTCTCAGCGCACAGCAGCAAACCGGAGACGGCGGCATCTCCCAGTGACAAAGCTGAGGCGTGCTAAACGGCGAGCTAAAAGGCTGCCAGCAGTCGTCAGCGGCAGGCAACAGAGGGGAGGAGAGGGGACATCCTCCTTCCCTGCTGTGGGCTTCCTTTTCACAGCAAACACACACACACCCTTGCTGTCAGCTCTCTATGAAGGAACGTTCTTATCCTGTCACATACTTGATGGCTTTTTACTCCAAATTATAAAAATATATTAGTTAATTCTCTGAACCCTTTGTGTATACATCATGATCTAAAGCAGGGGTGTCAAACTGGTTTTCATTGAGGCCCACATGGTACTTATGGTTGCCCTCAGAGGGCCGATTTTAACAATGAGTAATATATGAATATACATGTACTATATATATAATACATTAATAATATATGTTAGAATAATTGTTTCTGAATTATCACAAAAACTTTGTATTACATTGAGTTCCTAGCAGGGGGACGGGAGCTGTCTTTGAAACCTACCAAGAAGAAGGCTCGTAAAACTCCACTGTGTAAGGGGGAAAGTCACATGAAGGGTTTTTTGTGTTTTTTCATGTATGGTAATCAACAGAAGGATGTTGTTCTGGCCCAAGGACTTCAGAGCGGAGAGATGACAGGATCTGCCCAATTTCCAGATGACCTCTTTTTGAAGTATTTTACGAACTCTTTTTGAACTATTTTATGGAACTCTTTTTGAACTGACCTTTCCTGTGAATTGTTGACGACCTTTTCTGTGAACTTTTTGCGACCTTTGTCCTTTGGAAACAAAGGTGGCCATGTGGTCGGGGAGGGTCCAAAATAAAAGAAGGAGGCATGCAATCTTTTGGCAGAGCGTGCTGAGATACTGTACATTTCCCAGGTGGTACGAGTTGTCTAAACATCCGTTGTCTTTAACAGTAAGGGGTCGGGAGCAGAGAGGAAGAGAGGATACGGACGTGACTGAAAAGTCACGTTCTGGGGGAGAGGAACTTTGTTGAAACAATTTGAGTATTAAAACCTTTGTTAAAAAGGGCACGCTTGGCTCTTGTGCCGTGTCTTCAGTGGAACTGCTAGGAAGCGACTTCCACAATTATATATATATATATATATTTTTAATAATATTTTTTCTATTTTTATATAATATATACAATATTTATGTATGTATGTATAGATTATATATAGATTTTATATAAAAAGATGATATATATGGGATTTTTAAATAAAATAAAACAAATCTATAGGCATACATAGATATATATATGTATGTATATATATGTGTATGTAAATATATATACAAACTTTTCGGTTTGCGCACCATGTTCAAGAAAATCGAGGTTCCACTGTAGTACTTCACGTTCCACTATAGTACTTTACGTACGAATCGGCATTGAAAAAAATCATATCGGTCTACTCAAAAAGCATTTTAATGAAAGTGTTTGATCCCAAACTGGTAATATTTGTACACAATCAAGTTTAAATGGGAAAATGAATACAGAGTTGACAAGAGTTTATGGAAAGTGTTTAGCAGACAGACTCCGCTGACAGGACACTACGCAGACCCTCAATACTTCCTGCGCTGAGAAGTCTGAGGCTTAATAACCCCAGCAGACTTCTGAGAGATTATTCTCCCGTCAATGTTCCAAACCGTGCGTTCCTTTACTTTTTCCCAGACACTTTCGGAGATAGCGCGGCAGCACGAGATAAAGCCTGCCAGGAACATTCTGCCGTGTGTCGAGATAAGCGTGAGGATGGAGCAGACGGATCATGACAAACGTCGTGCCAAAAGACCTTTTAAGGACACTCGGCTGCGGGTTTGCCAGAGAAAAAAACAAACATTTTCTCTGAACTGAAGAGCACAAACCGCTGCAGCTCTCCCATGAATAAAAAAAATGGATTAAATGTATCGACTATATACCCGAGGGAGCCCAACTAAGCCATAAAAATTCTAAGAATATTTTGACAAAAAAGAAGGTCGGGCTTTTCCGCTCTGTGGTCACAAATCAAAACATCGGCAGTCCTCCTGGCAAGTGAAGGGATGGTGTTATTTTTCTAAATACTCCCTATTTTTATCCCATTTTAGATTGTTGTTGTTTGTGGGTATTGTTTCCACTCGAACCACTACCAGATGGTACTTTAAAAACGGTGCCGATGTTTAAACAGGGCCCGAACCTTTATCTTTATTTTTATGGAATCTTATGACGTTAAATATTTTTAGGGACCGAGTCCCTTTGGGACAGAGAACCCTCTTGTATTTCTAGTGTTTTATTATTATACCGCCGCCTCTTTGAGCTGTAATTTGACCCCCTTAACATGCTTCAAAACTCACCAAATTGGACACACACATCAGGACTGGTGAAAATTGCCATCTAATCAAAAAAACCAAAGCCCAAAACTCAAAATTGCGCTTTAGCGCCCCCTAGGAAGAAAACACAGACAAAACTGCCTGTAACTCCAAGTAGGTCTCACTTAGACCTATATTTCATACACTGACAACCCCCAGCAAAAATCAACAGGAAGTTTGCAATTCCCCCTTCAAAACAAAAGTTGTGTAAAAACAGTCACCTTTTTTCAAACATTATCTCCTCTGAGCGTGTTTGTCGTGTCGGCTTCAAATTAGCACAGGAGAGAGATTGAACCCTTCTGATTAAAAGTTGATGAAAGAGGTTTAATTACTGCTCCGGTTTGGATTTTATGAGCCCTCAAAGTCGGTCCCGTCCATCGCTGCTTGCAGCTTTAATTTTAAATTGTATTTCTTGTTTTATCCTTTTTTTTCATTAATTTATTACATTTTCGTATTTTAGGTGATATATAATGCACTTCTTTTAAGGTATATTTTACTATTGGATTTTATTCATCCTTCCGTGTTAACATGTAAATTTGACACTATGTCAAAATGCAAATTGTTTCTTATGTCTGTACAGCACTTTGGCCAACTGGGGTTGTTTTTAAATGTGCTGTACGAATAAATAAACAGAACTGAACTTAAAAAAGACTTGTAACTGAAATAGGTCCAATTACATTGTGGAGGGGGGCGTGGCCTGCGGACCTGCAGCGAAGCGGGGTGTGCCAGGACCGGCTTCGAGATCAGCGACAGGTGCGTAGATGGCCCACCTGGGCCTGCTTATCTAATCACCTGCCGCTCTGCAGCCGGGGAGGAGAAAACGCGAGCACATCACCCCAGTCCTGGCCTCACTCCACTTGCTCCCTGTCCGTCACCGCATTGATTTTAAATTACTTTGAATTGTTTTTAAATCCCTAAATGGTCTGGCCCCACAATACCTGACCGAGCTCCTGCATCATCATACCTCGTCCAGAGCCCTAAGGTCAGCTGACCAAATGCTGTTGGCGGTCTCCAGATCCAGGCTAAAGACCAGAGGGGACAGAGCCTTTTCCGTTGCCGCCCCTAAGCTCTGGAACAGCCTTCCCCTCCACATTAGGTCAGTCCAGAGCCTGGGGGTCTTCAAAACCCTTCTTAAGACCTATCTCTTCTCGCTGGCCTTTGTACTGAGCTGAGGCCACCATTTCTAGTCCCCCCCCCACCCCCTTCACTTTAGTTTTATTTTTCAATTTGTCGCACTTTTATTATTATTATTTTTATTTAACAAATTTTTACTTTTTATTCGACCCCTTTTACCGTATTGTTTTTGCACTATCTTGTTCAGCACATTCATTTTTACGTTCTTTTTTAAAATTTTAAAATTTTTTATTTTTTTGCTCTATGCTTTTTTAACCGGTGAAGCACTTTGGTTCAATTTAAAAGTTGTCGTAAACGTGCTATACAGAGACAGAGACAGAGACAGAGACAGCCAGACAAGGACAATTGCTGAAAAGCACAGAAGAAACTGAACTATTGCAAAATAAAACAGTGTTCTAAACCCTGAACGGAGCTGTCATGTCGGTGATTGGTGGTCCGAGGAACCCGGAGGAAAGAAACCTCCACATACATAAATGTAGTACATTCCAAATATGAAAAAACACATTTTCGCAATTAGGGTTGTACGGTATACCGGTACTAATGAATTTAAAACATTGGTAAAACACAAGTACTTTCATTTTTCCTCGACATGATAAGCCGGGGGCGTACGGTCGTCAACACACACGCACACACATACAGCCCTTGCAAGCAGAAACAGAGTGAAGACAGAAGATGGACAATAGACATATTTTAGCTTTAAACCTAACTATAAAAGGTGTAATTACAGTCTCTAGGACAGGGGTCACCAACGCGGTGCCCGCGGGCAGCAGGTAGCCCGTAAGGACTAGATGAGTAGCCCGCTGGCCTGTTCTAAAAATAGCTCAAATAGCAGCACTTACCAGTGAGCTGCCTCTATTTTTTAAATTTTATTTATTTACTAGCAAGCTGGTCTCGCTTTGCTCGACATTTTTAATTCTAAGAGAGACAAAACTCAAATAGAATTTGAAAATCCAAGAAAATATTTTAAAGACTTGGTCTTCACTTGTTTAAATAAATTCATAATTTTTTTTTACTTTGCTTCTTATAACTTTCAGAAAGACAATTTTAGAGAAAAAATACAACCTTAAAAATTATTTTAGGATTTTTAAACACATATACCTTTTTACCTTTTAAATTCCTTCCTCTTCTTTCCTGACAATTTAAATCAATGTTCAAGTACATTTATTTTTTTTATTGTAAAGAATAATAAATAAATTTTAATTTAATTCTTCATTTTAGCTTCTGTTTTTTCGACGAAGAATATTTGTGAAATATTTCTTCAAACTTATTATGATTAAAATTCAAAACAATTATTCTGGCAAACCTAGAAAATCTGTAGAATCAAATTTAAATCTTATTTCAAAGTCTTTTGAATTTCTTTTAAAATTTTTGTTCTGGAAAATCTAGAAGAAATAATGATTTGTCTTTGTTAGAAATATAGCTTGGTCCAATTTGTTATATATTCTAACAATGTGCAGATTGGATTTTAACCTATTTAAAACATGTCATCAAAATTCTCAAATTAATCTTAATCAGGGAAAATTACTAATGATGTTCTATAAAAAGATTCGAATTAGCTAGTTTTTCTCTTCTTTTTTTCGGTTGAATTTTGAATTTTAAAGAGTCGAAATTGAAGATAAACTATGTTTCAAAATTCAATTGTCATTTTTTTTCGTGTTTTCTCCTCTTTTAAACTGTTCAATTAAGTGTAAATATCATTAATTATTAATAATAACATAGAGTTAAAGGTAAATTGAGCAAATTTATTGAAGTGTGTATCAAACTGGTAGCCCTTTGCATTAATCAGTACCCAAGAAGTAGCTCTTGCTTTCAAAAAGGTTGGTGACCCCTGCTCTAGGAGCTGGCCAAGGTCTTGCCCGGAACAGTACAGGCTTGTATCATCAGCAAAGAGAATACATTTGAGGTTTTTTTTAAAGACTTTACAGATATCATTAATATACAATAAAAACAATTTTGGTCCCAGTACAGAACCTTGGGGTACTCCATGTGTTATATATTTTTTTTCATCTGAATCTACATTGTTCATATGCACATATTGTTCTCTGCCACCAAGATAACTTTTCAACCAATCATAAGCAAGACCTCTGACACCATACCTCTTTAGGACGCATGGAAAGGAGAAAGACATGTTTTTGGCGTATATTAAGTGTCGTGAATGAGTCCCCAAAAAGTACTTTTCCTTTAAAAAGCAGCAATAAGTAACTTTTCAACCTTCATTAAATATGTTCATACCTTTTGGGATGATACATGGACTTACTACTAGTTGAAGGACACGATGTCGTGGCATTTTTAAAAAAAAATCGATTAAGAATTGTTACAAATAAAAATCACGATTCATTCCAAAAAAATTTTTTTTTTTGACACCCCTACTGCCTCGTACTCATGATAGCAATGATGGTAATGCGGGTATCAGTCGCGGTTTTGCTATCATTTGAGTTTGAAACAGTAATACTAACTGTTGGGAGTATTATCGCTGCCATTTAATACCGGTGATTATTGCATGAAACCCAAAAATAGTGGAAGTTTGGTAAATACACATCTTTCTGTCTTGCCTCTGGTGAGGGGCGGTCACATTTTTCTCTCCTCCCGTCTTTTCCTGGCTCGCTCTCTCTTTTTTGTCTCGTCTTGTCTAATGGAACCTGATGGAACCATTGCTGCGGGGTACGTGAGAGATTCCTGGGACAAATGGAGAATCATGTGCCTCTCAGTCCTTTCCATCGAGGACGTGGAAGACATCTACCTGTTTGGAAACATGATTGTGGGACACCTGCTGATTGGGCTGGGCATTGCTCTGGTGTATCGTAAAATTTGTAAGACGATGGCAGCCACTCAAGGAGCCCAAAGGCTGTTCGTCGCAATGGACGGATTGGGCCGGGCTGTAGGAACACAGTCTGTGGCGATTTCTGAACTGAATCGCAAGATGGATCACATCATGGAAAAGCTTGCTATAAAGGAAGGTTTGGATATGAGAACCAGCATGGACGAATAGAACAGACAAGTCATTGTTAATGCCTGTTTGAGAAAAAACAAAAATCCTTATCTACGATTTGACTCCCCCGAATGGCCTTGAGACAAGAACAGGCTGTTCTGTAATCATCCCCTGAGGAATTTCAAAGATGGACGCTTTTTGACCTCCCTCCCTCCTCCCCTCCTCAACGACACCTGGGAGTCGAACTTTGCTTGCATTGCATGCAGAACGACTCTGGGCTTATGAACATTTACACTTCACCCAAAGACAATGGGCATGTATAGAAACACTCCCCATCCCCATCCAACTCCCCTCACCACTGCTTAATTCCTCTTTGGGGTTATGGACGGCTAGTAGCGCTTTATAGCAGCAGGCTGGCTTCCATGGCCCCAAATCCCCCCCACCCCCTCTGTTGCGAGTTGTTGTGATTATAAGTAACATGTTTATGTGTGCTATGCTAAATGAGGTTTTTTCCCTTGGACTCAGTCTGGAGCCCCTCCCGAGGGTCAAGCCTTAGACTGATATTTTTGACTCTTCCCCCCTTTCCCAATATCACCTTTTTCCCCACCTTTTTAAAGGAGCGCCATAAGTGGCTGATCCGTTGGCGGTCCCGTCTCGTCTCCCTGCTCTTAGTGGGACTGTGACGAAAATGACATTTCAGTTCTTATGTGTCTTGTACATGTTAAAGAATGGACAATAATAAAGCATCTTGAATCTTGAAATTGATGTGGGGCAAACTTACAGGTTGAGCATGGGTCCCCTCTGTTTTGTCGGCCATTTTGCTCCCCACTCTGCATCTGTTTTGTTATTTTTAGCGGACAGCACCATGCGCAAATTACAGTAGCTCTGACATGTTAAAGGATGGACAATAATAAAGCATATTGAATCTTGAATCTTGAATCTTGAAATTGATGTGGGGCAAACTTACAGGTTGAGCTTGGGTCCCCTCTGTTTTGTCGGCCATTTTGCTCCCCACTCTGCATCTGTTTTGTTATTTTTAGCGGACAGCACCATGCGCAAATAACAGTAGCTCTGACATGTTAAAGGATGGACAATAATAAAGCATCTTGAATCTTGAATCTTGAAATTGATGTGGGGCAAACTTACAGGTTGAGCTTGGGTCCCCTCTGTTTTGTCGGCCATTTTGCGCCCCACTCTGCATCTGTTTTGTTATTTTTAGCGGACAGCGCCATGCGCAAATAACAGTAGCTCTGACATGTTAAAGGATGGACAATAATAAAGCATCTTGAATCTTGAAATTGATGTGGGGCAAACTTACAGGTTGAGCTTGGGTCCCCTCTGTTTTGTCGGCCATTTTGCTCCCCACTCTGCATCTGTTTTGTTATTTTTAGCGGACAGCACCATGCGCAAATTACAGTAGCTCTGACATGTTAAAGGATGGACAATAATAAAGCATCTTGAGTCTTGAATCTTGAAATTGATGTGGGGCAAACTTACAGGTTGAGCTTGGGTCCCCTCTGTTTTGTCGGCCATTTTGCTCCCCACTCTGCATCTGTTTTGTTATTTTTAGCGGACAGCACCATGCGCAAATAACAGTAGCTCTGACATGTTAAAGGATGGACAATAATAAAGCATCTTGAATCTTGAATCTTGAATCTTGAAATTGATGTGGGGCAAACTTACAGGTTGAGCTTGGGTCCCCTCTGTTTTGTCGGCCATTTTGCGCCCCACTCTGCATCTGTTTTGTTATTTTTAGCGGACAGCACCATGCGCAAATAACAGTAGCTCTGACATGTTAAAGGATGGACAATAATAAAGCATCTTGAATCTTGAAATTGATGTGGGGCAAACTTACAGGTTGAGCTTGGGTCCCCTCTGTTTTGTCGGCCATTTTGCGCCCCACTCTGCATCTGTTTTGTTATTTTTAGCGGACAGCACCATGCGCAAATAACAGTAGCTCTGACGGCCTTTAGTTGACTCAGCAGCACTACTTAGGGTGAATATAACTGCCCAAAGTTTTGTTTTTATACTTGCGAAGCGTTTTTTTTTGGAGAATATTGTTTTTTCTTTACTTGTAAATCATTGGGTGAGTACAAACATTTTTTTGTGTGTTAGTGGAGTTTTGGCAGTAATTTCACTCCATTCAAATTGACATTTAATTCCGGAGGAAAGTTTTTTTTGGCCACGATAACCAGAGCTGTGCTTGGAGGAGTGAAGGGGATGTGCGTGGCAGGGCGCTGATGGAAATATAAAAAGGAGATTCAATAACCTCAAAGCACCCGCTAGACTGCTGCTGTTTCCCCCTCAGAACAACCTTGTGGTTACAGAATGGAAAAGACAGACTCACATTCTAGCGGACACAAAAACTGAAATTCCGTTGAACCCGCACGTGTTTAAGTTCAAGTTTATCTGAGTGCAAGGAGCATGTCAGAAAGCAAAAATGTCTAAAACTACCTTTCATTTCCCGCTAACTGGTCATCCATCACTCTTGACGTGCATGTTCAACTGTGGAACCAGAACTTTAAAACAATGTCACTGGTCTGATTAATATACTGTAGCGGCACTTGGAAATCATCATGCACTATACTTCATACTTCGTAGTCTACAAAACCCAAAACCAGTGAAGTTGGCACGTTGTGTAAATGGTAAATAAAAACAGAATACAATGATTTGCAAATCCTTTTCAACTTATATTCAATTGAATAGACTGCAAAGACAAGATATTTAAGGTTCGAACTGAGAAATATATATATTTTTTTGCAAATAATCATTAACTTAGCATTTAATGGTAGCAACACATTGCAAAAAAGTTGGCACAGGGGCATTTTTACCACGGTGTTACGTGGCCTTTCCTTTTAACAACACTCAGTAAACGTTTGGGAACTGAGGAGACACATTTTTTAAGCTTTTCAGGTGGAATTATTTCCCATTCTTGCTTGATGTACAGCTTAAGTTGTTCAACAGTCTGGGGGTCTCCGTTGTGGTATTTTAGGCTTCATAATGCGCCACACATTTTCAATGGGAGACAGGTCTGGACTACAGGCAGGCCAGTCTAGTCTTTTACTATGAAGCCACGCTGTTGTAACACGTGGCTTGGCATTGTCTTGCTGAAATAAGCAGGGGCGACCTGTATGTAACTTTCAGCATTAATGGTGCCTTCACAGATGTGTAAGTTACCCATGCCTTGGGCACTAATACACCCCCATACCATCACAGATGCTGGCTTTTGAACTTTGCGCCTGGAACAGTCCGGATGGTTCTTTTCCTCTTTGGTCCGGAGGACATGACGTCCACAGTTTCCAAAAACAATTTGGAAATGTGGACTCGTCAGACCACAGAACACTTTTCCACTTTGCATCAGTCCATCTTACATGAGCTCAGGCCCAGCCAAGCTGGCGACGTTTCCGGGTGTTGTTGATAAATGGCTTTCGCTTTGCATGTTAGAGTTTTAACTCACACTTACATATGTAGCGACCAACTGTAGTTACTGACAGTGGTTTTCTGAAGTGTTCCTGAGCCTGTGTCGCTTTTTGATTCAGTACCGCCTGAGGGATCGAAGGTCTCGGGCATTCAATGTTGGTTTTCAGCCTTACGTGCAGTGATTTCTCCAGATTCTCTGAACCCTTTGATGATATTACGGACCGTAGATGGTGAAATCCCTAAATTCCTTGCAATAGCTCGTTGAGAAATGTTGTTCTTAAACAATTTTCTCACACATTTGTTCACAAAGTGGTGACCCTCGCCCCGTCCTTGTTTGTGAATGACTGAGCATTTCACGGAAGCTGCTTTTATACCCAATCATGGCACCCACCTGTTCCCAATTAGCCTGTTCACCTGTGGGATGTTCCAAATAAGTATTGGATGAGCATTCCTCATCTTTCTCAGTCTTTTTTGTTACTTGTGCCAGCTTTTTTGAAACATGTTGCAGGCATCAAATTCCAAATGAGTTAATATTTGCAAAAAATTAAGTTTACCAGTTCGAACGTGAAATATCTTGTCTTTGCAGTCTATTTAATTGAATATAAGTTGAAAAGGATTTGCAAATCATTGTATTCTGTTTTTATTTACCATTTACACAACGTGCCAACTTCACTGGTTTTGGGTTTTGTACATTTAGTCACCCCTAGGAATCGGAATCCAATAATCGTTAGATGCCCAAACATTCACACCCCAACCTAACGCTACCTTTTGATCAACTCGGATATTAATCAAAGTGAATAAAAACGACAACACTGACATGAGCACACAACTCCAAGCATGAATATTGATGCTTTTATTTATTTTGTCAAGTATTGCACGGTCACAGTGAGCGTGGAACTCTGACCATATAGTGAACACGCGTCACCGCTCAAAAGCACCACTTCCCCTTTTACACATGACAGGCCTCTTCTAACCTTGCTTCATTTCCTGTAAACTTCACACAAAAAAACGTTGCCTCCTTCAGACACGTACAGTGTGCACGTATTTATTATACAAAGGATGCATTGTTGTTGCACATGAACAAAGTTAATATTCAAACTGAGATGTTAGGAGTATTTAAAAGATTGTCTCTTCTTCTTATTAACATTTTCAGCCGCTTGCTAACAGCCGCCCACAAAAGGTGTGAACACTTTTAGCTTTAAAGCGCAGTCAAGTAAGAGGAACTTGCAGCATTACAAATATTTGTGTAGAGAGGTTCTTTTATGAATTTATTATGGGTCTACTGAAAATGTGAGCAAATCTGCTGGGTCAAAAGTATACATACAGCAATGTTAATATTTGCTTACATGTCCCTTGGCAAGTTTCACTGCAATAAGGCGCTTTTGGTAGCCATCCACAAGCTTCTGGTTGAATTTTCGACCACTCCTCTTGACAAAATTGGTGCAGTTCAGCTAAATTTGTTGGTTTTCTGACATGGACTTGTTTCGTCAGCATTGTCCACATGTTTAAGACAGGACTTTGGGAAGGCCATTCTAAAACCTTCATTCTAGTCTGATTTAACCATTCCTATACCACTTTTGACATATGTTTGGGGTCTTTTTCCTGTTGGAACACCCAACTTCGCCCAATACCCAACCTCCGGGCTGATGATTTTAGGTTGTCCTGAGGAATTTGGAGGTAATCCTCCTTTTTCATTGTCCCATTTACTCTCTGTAAGGCACCATTTCCATTGGCAGCAAAACAGGCCCAGAGTATAATACTACCACCACCATGCTTGACGGTAGGCCGGGTGTTCCTGGGATTAAAGGCCGTGTAGCTATGATAAAGGACACATGTTTTGGCGTGTTTTATTATTCGTAGTTTGCCTAACAATAATAGAATATTCTTATATGCTATAAGTGACCAGATGTCTGAGATCAAAACTGGGAATATAATCCCAGAGAAGGGGGGGGGGAAAACGGTCAGCTATTTTTAAATTCAAGAAACAATATGATTAGGTTATATATACATGCGTATATCCTACATAAACAAAGTATGAATACAGTAGATATCTATATATATTATAGACTGTATCTCTGTTGCTGCAGCAGCAGAGAGTTTACTCTGTCTTGACACTTTGTGTTGATATTTTGTATTACATTCTTCCCTTAAATGATCATGTTTACAGTGATTGTTTTACATGTATTTTTTATGTATGTCGCTTTGGATAAAAGCGTCTGCCAAATACTTAAACATAAACATATATAAACACCTGAAAGTCTTTATATAAACTAAAACCACCAATCTGTTTCACTGGATTCAGAGTAAAACCAAATTCTGTCTTACCCAACAATGTTAGTATTTGAATATTGTTACTTGAAGACTTATTCCTGGTTGCAATTATACTGTTAAGAAAGTATTGTCTAATACTTTGCCTAAAATGGTCATACTCTTGTTTGCTAGTGGCTACGACTTCAGTACTATTGAAGATCTTTGCTCCTTCTCAACCCTGTGGTAATATTCTTTTCACAAAATACAACCAATAGTACGTTAATGTTAAATCTTACTTGTGAAAAGTAAGCCCCCGATTAATATTTTCAACAGTCCGCTCATTTGAGCAGGAAAACGCTGAACACCAGCCCGGCTTCTTTGTTTTCTACCAGTCAACTGTCAGTTTAGGCTGCTCGCCGGCTCCTCATCACCACTTCAAGATGGCGGCCAAATTTCTCGCATCACAGCAGCCAATGCTGCGTCTACTTATAAGATATCTATGGTTGACAGGTACTAAATACTAACATTGTTGGGTAAAACAGAATTTGGTTTTATTCTGAATCCAGTGAAACAGACTGGTGGTTTTAGCTGATATAAAGACTTTCAGGTGTTTATATATGTTTATGTTTAAGTATTTGGCAGATGCTTTTATCCAAAGCGACATACATAAAAAATACTTATAAAACAATCACTGTAAACATTATCATTTAAGGGAAGAATGTAATACAAAATATCAATACAAAGTGTCAAGACAGAACACAGAGATAAAGTCTATAGGTCCCTAAGATATATAGATATCTAATGTATTCATACATTGTTTATGTAGGATGTACGCATGTATGTATAATCTAATTACCATGAATTGATTAACGTGGACCCCGACTTAAACAAGTTGAGAAACTTATTCGGGTGTTACCATTTAGTGGTCAATTGTACGGAATATGTACTGTACTGTGCAATCTACTAATAAAAGTTTCAATCAATCAATCAATAATCATATTGTTTCTTCAATTTAAAAATATCTGATCGTTTTTCCCCCCTTCTCTGGGATTATATTCCCAGTTTTGATCTCGGACATCTGGTCACTTATAGCAGTGGTCTCCAACCTTTTTGTAGCTGCTTGAAAATTTGTCCCATTTCTTTTTTTGTCATAAAGAAATACAATCATGCGTGCTTACGGAGTGTATCTCTGCAGTCTGTATTGATCTATATTGATATATAACGTATATATTGTGTTTTTTATGTCAATTTAATAAAAAAATAAATAAAATTAATAAATAAACAAATATTTTATTTTTTTATTTCTTATGCGGCCCAGTACCAATCGGTTCGCGGCCCGGTGGTTGGGGACCACTGACTTATAGCATATAAGAATATCCTATTACTGTTAAGCAAACTATGAATAATAAAACCCGCCAAAACATGTGTCCTTTATCATAGCTACACGTATGACAAAAAACCCGCGTGAAAATCAGTGGCATTCAGTGAGGTAAGATAAATTAAATGCGCTGACAGTTCATTGCTCCTGCCAAATGAATTGCACTGAGTGGAGCGGATCACCACTCCAAGATGGCGGCCCCACGTCTCGTCAGCGCCAGTAGGCAGTAGCGCACGATGCTGCGTATAAGATGTCTATGGTTTTCCCGCTGAAGTACGCGGAAGTGACGCTTCCAATCGAGGACGGCCATTGGTTAAAAGTAGATAAAGCCCCGCCCTTTTCATGACGATTACCACAAATGTAACTATTTAACTTCCGGTGCCGGCGCTGGTTACAAAACATTAAAAGGCGCCAACTTCATGTGTTACTTAACTACCACACACGACTTTCAGCTGCGGAGCCTGTAGTCGCTTTTTATCCAGAATAGTATTAAAAAAACACACTTTTTGACGAACATGGAGACGAGACGTCTAAAGCACCAACCTGCAGAAAAGGTAAGGGTTGTTTGGGGTGCGGTGGAACTAATTTGTATATGTAGTGTTTGCTGTGTTTCCATACGTCGCGTAATGGTGGCATCATTTGACGTGGTTCACTTTAGCAGGAGGCGACCCCGGTCCAGATAAAGGGAGTCCGCACATCTCGACCGGTCTTGGCACCCAAACGCCTTCGATACTCCCCCGTTGCTCCCCCGCCACCCAGGAGACAGGTGGGACACACGCCATTGTTATCAAACACTGTCTGACGGTGTTGCCCACCCCTCAGTAAGGAGAGCAGCTATTGGCGCTCGTAAAAGTCGCCCAATGACGTATTTGCCTCATTTGCATAATTTGGCCTGTTGGAAGCTGGAGGAGAGGACTTTTGTGAGAGTAATGATTGCAACTGAAAGTTAACTTCTGTTGAATCTTTTCTTTTCTTTACATCAGTTTTGCTCTGCATTTATTATGCAAAACCAACTTTTCTTACCTGTTGTGAATAGAATAGAATGGACTTTATTGTCATTATATTTGCATATAACGAGATTAAGGACTCCAATTTAAAGTGCGGTAGTGGGAACAAATATGGGGTAAAAATAAATTAAAGAGGTAATAAAGAAAAACAACAACTAACAATTGAAATAAACAGACTACTATCCAATAAAAATAATAAGCAATCCTGTACAATATACAAAACACTAGTGATGGGTTGATGAGGCGTCATGAAGCGTTTCGACACATTGCAAAACTGTATTGATACTGTGTCGATACTGTGTCACTAAATACTGACATCTGCTGGACATTAAAAATCCCTACAGGCAACCTATGGACTGACTCAACTGACACTGATTTTATGACCTAGTATATACAATAATATAAACCAAGTCATTGTATTTCATTTAGGATTATTTCATATCTTCATTTAAATAAAAATATATTTGTATCTTTTTTAGATACCGTAGTCAATAAATAATGTGAACATGTATCATAACATGGAAAACTAAGAGAACGGGTTGTGAATGAGGATGCTTGTGGACTGGGAATTTTTTGAATTTTTTATTTTTTTACACATTTTTATTAAAAAAAACAGTTTTTCCAACGTACTCAATTTTAGATGATTTCTCTTAGTTATTTCTCCGGCTGTAGAAAAGACCCGCTCACAGGCAATGTTCCCTCTAATTGTTCATGTGTGTGAGCAAACACAAAAACTCCCTGAGCATTCAGTGGAGCACATGTGAGCAACATCACACGTGGCAATACCAGCAGTACACCTGTCTCAAACCAATCTCTTATTATAACACTCAAATGAGAGGAGTCATTTTCATGAGATTATTTTGTAATATTAGTGATTTGGCCCACTTGTAATGAAAATAAAAGAAATCTCGTTTTTCATAAGCTATGGATTAGTATTGTACAATATGTCTGGGTGGGGGTCCTGCTTTGAAAATCATTTGTACCCCTTTCAGAGATCACATTTAGTTGCCCTTAAACATCCTCATGTTGCACAATGAAATGTAAGCATAGGATGAAGTGTGCATTCCTGTAACTTTCTCTAGTAACAGCATTCCATGATTAATATCAATAAATTAACATTAATAATAAATGACAGTAGAATAAACACACGTATGACTGAGGAGTCATAGTGTAACTTTGTGTGGTGTTTGAGTTATCTGACTTTTTATGTGGCCGTAAACGCACCAGTGGCTTAGTGATATGCGTGTCGGTGACAGATGACAAGTTGGTTTTGGCCTGGTTTGTACGGCAGAAAATGACTAGTTTTTCGAGATAGACGTTTTTTACTCCTGTTTTTGGTGTGGTTATGGCCGAATATAAACAGTTTTGCTCAATAAAGTGATCGATTTCATTCCTGTCCTCGAAGCATCTCGATAGACTTTACAATAATTGAACGGTGTTCAATTGAACGGTGTTGACGAACACCGTTAGGGCCGCTTGTTGTCACTGTCACTCAGAGCTGCATTGCAAAATTACACAGAATAAATGTGTTTATTTTGTTTAGAATTCAGAAGGGATTTGATTTGGTGCGCGGCATATATTTGCTGTGCGCAGAGGACGCTTGAGCAGTGCGCAATTGCGCAGGCGCGCACCTTAGAGGGAACTGCCTTTAATCCCGCGCTTACTTTTTCGCACTTCCTGGTGTCCCAACACACAACATATCCTGTGTCCCCCGCCCTTAAACTCCCCTTACATTGCCTCCGGTATTGTCCTGTGACACGAGTAACCAATGCCTAGGGGACGGCGTGGCGCAGTTGGGAGAGTGGCCGTGCCAGCAACCTTCTACCAACCTCGTCACGTCCGTTGTGACCGAATGTGGAAATAATGTCAAAGCGCTTTGAGTACCTTTGAAGGTAGAAAAGCGCTATACAAGTATAACCCGTTTACCTTTTTACATGACGGACACCACCAGCAGAAAATGTTAAAAACGAAACTCAATAGCCTATATTGACAATATAAAGTCGTTCTCATCAAATACCTGCACAATTGTTCGATATGACTTCAAACTAGGGATGTCCGATAATGGCTTTTTGCTGATATCCGATATTCCGATATTGTCCAACTCTTTAATTACCGATACCGATATCAACCGATACCGATATCAACCGATATATGCAGTCGTGGAATTAACACATTATTATGCCTAATTTGGACAACCAGGTATGGTGAAGATAAGGTACTTTTTAAAAAAATTTGTAAAATAAGATAAATAAATTAACATTTTCTTGAATAAAAAAGAAAGTACAACAATATAAAAACAGTTACATAGACACTAGTAATGAATGAAAATGAGTTAAATTAACTGTTAAAGGTTAGTACTATTAGTGGACCAGCAGCACGCACAATCATGTGTGCTTACGGACTGTATCCCTTGCAGACTGTATTGATATATATTGATATATAATGTAGGAACCAGAATATTAATAACAGAAAGAAACAACCCTTTTGTGTGAATGAGTGTAAATGGGGGAGGGAGGTTTTTTGGGTTGGTGCACTAATTGTAAGTGTATCTTGTGTTTTTTATGTTGATTTAATTTAAAAAAAACAAAACAAAAAAAACAACAACGATACAGATAATAAAAAAAACGATACCGAAAATTTCCGATATTACATTTTCACGCATATATCGGCCGATAATATCGGCAGGCCGATATTATCGGACATCTCTACTTCAAACCATGTAAATACTGCACTTAAATGTAAAATATATCCATCCATCCATCCATTTTCTACCGCTTATTCCCTTCGGGGTCGCGGGGGGCGCTGGAGCCTATCTCAGCTACAATCGGGCGGAAGGCGGGGTACACCCTGGACAAGTCGCCACCTCATCGCAGGGCCAATACAGATAGACAGACAATATTCACACTCACATTCACACACTAGGAATGTGTCCGCCTCATGCTGATTTTGACCATGACCCAACCACCACCATACTTTACTGTCAGCAAAGCCTTGCTACTCATTTGTGTTGACCGATATTTAGACAATATTTTCTGTGTGTTGACTCATTTTCAGCAAATTGTAATCCATACAGACTACTTTATAGCCACTTATAGCACAGGTGTCAAACTCAAGGACTGGGGGCCAGATGTGACCAGCCACTTCATTTTATTTGGCCCTCGAAAGCCTGGAAATATCACTAAAGTACTATAACTTTTCTTAATGTATTCTTTTTCTATTTTGGGAGAAAAAATATATATGTACTTCATGTATTCGCAAATTATGTTAACCTAAATATTGCCTAATTATGCAAAAATATATTATCAAACATTCAAACCATATTTTAAATAGAAATAAATAATGATTTCGAAGCAAGCTATCCATCAAATTGTGCAATGTAAAAGTAGCAATAGATTTAATGGTAAAATTGTGACATTTACTGTGGTTTTTACAGCATTTTTCTCTAAATGGAAAAAAAGTAGTACTTTTTTACTGTAATAAACTGTGGTGCCGTTTTGGCATTTAAAGTAATGCACCGAATAATCTACAGTTGATTTGCGGTAAAAAAAAACAAAAAAACTGGCAGCTCAGGTGCCCACATTTACTGTAAAATTGCAGTTTTTTATTTACAGTAAAAAAACAAATGTAGATTTTACAGTAAAATTCTGGCAACTGAGCTGCCAGTTTTTTGTTGTTTTTTACCGCAATTTAACTGTAGATTATTCGGTGCATTCCTGTAAATACTTTTTTTTTTACCACAAAAACAGCAGTACTATTTTTCCATTTACAGTAATCTACACCAAATTTTGAGGTGAAATTATTGCAATTTACCATATATTTTTTTAACATTTTAGTTGAAAAAAAATCTAATAAAATGCATAAACAAATGGTGTAATAGTATTCACTGTTAGAAGAAGCCCTCTTGTTATGTTTGGCCCTCATTGAAATAGACTTTGACACCTCTGTTTTATTGTATTTTCCCTTGAACATCTACTTGAATAAAAATGCTTGCTTAAAAGTGAAAGGTGAACAGTACTCACTTTTGTGAGGTACTGTAATACTTTTGCAAAAGTGCCTTTTTAGATTGTGCAACATGTACTGACATCTAGGGATGATACTCGAAACCGGTTTTCCCGGTTGTTTGATAAGAAATGAACCGAGTCCTCGGACTCGAATCCCTTTTTGAGAACCGGTACCCGTTATCGAGACCACTATAGTAAAGAAAAAGAGTTGGTTCTTTATTCAAATCCCTCGGAACGAATCCCGTCCCGACCAGAAATGCTCCGTGTGACATCACAAGAAATGGCGTCACGTAGCTCAGTCATTAGGCGCAGATAGGGAAAGCAGGAAAAAAATGGACGGGAAAAAGCGCTCCAAGGTGTAATAAAGTTCAAAACAAAAGGTATAATCCAATGAATAACTTTACTGAGAGATTTGAGCAGGGTAAAAACACATGAACACTCACAACCGGAAACATAGCAACCAGGCTAGCAACGCACCTCCTTTACGGCAGCTGTCGCAACGTTCTTAAAGCAACCGCAGCACATACATATATGCCATCTCCCTTTTTTAACTTTTGTTTTTCTTTACTTGTAAACAAAACAAAATCACACTGTATATGTGTTGTCTGTCTAATTATAAATCATGCAGACGAGGCGTGTTGGCTGAGTTCTTGACGTTTACTTTCACAGTGTGCTCATAACCTCATTCTTAGCTGCCGGGTGACGATATGCAACACTTTTCGGGGCTACCGCGCATGCTCGTCACTCCCGTTGCATGCTGGGTAGTGTAGTTGTTATATTCCCTAGCTCATAACATCTTTCCCCCTATAAAGAAATAATGTTAACTCAATAAAGTGTATTCCTTTTTTTAGCTTTAACTTTTCATTTTTTAGCATTGTAACCACATTTGCAAACAACTTTTCTCTTCATAGAATTTTCTTTCAATAAAGAAATAAAGTGCAAAAATGTCAAAGCATCATAACAAACAGTTATGTCAAATAGCAGCAGAATTGCACTTTTTGGAGAGCTGTATTATTTTCAGTTTTGTGCCCAAGGGACTGATTTTATTTAACACTATATTATTATTTATACACCTACAGTGATCACAGAGACAGGTTGTTTTTGTGTTACTGTATATATTTGTTTTTTTGAAAAATCCCACTTAATATACTTTGGGTAACAACAGTCAATATTTATTTATTTTATTTCATTTTTTAGAGGGGTAACAGTCAATATTTATTTATTTATTAGATTAAATTGTTTTCTTACATAATAAAAGTGAGCTTTTGTTAAACCAAATATTGTGTGTTTTTTTCCATATACAACAACTTATCTGGACTTGATAAGAGAATCGATAAGGAATCGGTTCGATAAGAGGATTCGATAATAGGCTCGAACTCGATAATTTCTTATCAAACATCATCCCTACTGACATCCCCTCCCTCCATTGACTTGTCAAGAGTAATAACCATTCATTATTGTTGAAGGTCTCTAAAAAGCGCAACATGGAAAACGAGGAGGACGATGCTTCAGTTGCAAAAAACGACAAGGAAGTTACAAATGTAAGTACCGCTTTAGGAGTTCCCTCCAGATGAGTGAAAGTTAATACAGTGTGCGCACGATCAGTATTACACACCATTTTTTTTTTTTGTTCAACAGGACAAAGGACTTTCAGCTTATGAATTGGAGCGTTTGGAAAACATCAGGCAAAATCAAGCCTTCCTCTCTGCTATCAATCTGTTTCAGGTAGACGAGCATAATCCCGTAAGAATGATGTTTGAAGGCTGTCCTTGCAGATGTCCCGTGACTAGAGGTGGGGGGGAAAATCAATTTGTGGGGAGGGAATAATCGATTTGTAGATGCATCGCAATTCGGTCATGGACAATTATTAAATAGATTAGTAAACTTGAATAATCGATTCATTTATTTTAAATGAAGTAATCCAAACAGTTTTAAAATTGACTGCAGCAAGCCACCTCAGCAAGGGATCCGACATGCTCATTTTATTATAGGGCATTTATGTTCCAGTTTTCCATTAATTTAATGTGGGAATTAATTTAATTGTTTATAAAAAAATGCAGTTTTTTTAAGTCGCAAGTGATACACTCTTATTTAGTGAAATGAAAAGAAATGTTAAACTGCATCAATAATACATTTTTAATCGAATCGTGAGATGCCCAAAGATTCCCACCTCTACTGCTCTAATAGACAATTGCCTCTTTTTGGCCGTCTGTACCATACCATACCAACTTTATTTATAAAGCCCTTTAAAAACAACCACAGTTGAAGAACAAAGGGCTGTACACCACAAAGAAATAGAGGCGAAGGACAGACTAAAAAATAACATTTAAACAGAAGTAAAATACACATTGAGAAAAGCAAATACAAATTATCCTAAGAATAATTTGTTAGATAAAAATAGTTGAAAAGTTAAACAGTTTAAAGTCTCATGCTGGGTTAAAAGCCAGTGAATAAAAATGGGTTTTAAGAAGGGTCTTAAAAGTAGCCAAAGAAGGGGCCTGTCTCACATGGAGAGGGAGATGGTTGCAGAGTTTGTAAACAAGAAACGGCCTTTGAATCCCTAATTTCTTCCAATTCTCTTGGTTTACAGTTGACTGCTTCTACGCTGAGGCTGTATATCAAATAAATGTTCCCCAATGAAGGGAATTTAAAATAAATCATTCTGGTTTGGGCACCCCCAAAAACACGACCATAACCTGTAACACAAATGCCTTTTTAAATAAGAAAAACACACTTCTAGATAAGTGGTTCTCAAACTTTTTTCACCAAGTACCACCTCAGAAAACACTTAGCTCTACAAGTATTAATGACCAACATTAAAATACATTAGGGTAGTAGGTCTAAATATTCATTAAAAACAAGGGAGAGGTTTTATTTAACAAGTATGTTTAATATTTTTGGCCATTGTAAAACTACATGCAGTTTGAACAGTAACACTCTTTGAATATATATATATATATATTTTTTTTGGCGTACTACTAGATCAGGGGTTGGCAACCCAAAATGTTGAAAGAGCCATATTGGACCAAAAATACAAAAACAAATCAGTCTGGAGCCGCAAAAAATTAAAAGCCATATTACATACAGATAGTGTGTCATTGATTGATTGATTTTGATTGAGACTTTTATTAGTAGATTGCACAGTACAGTACATATTCTGTACAATTTACCACTAAATGTTAACACCCCAATAAGTTTTTCAACGTTAATCAATTCATGGTAAATGAGATATGAATTGAATTAAGAGGACTTAAAGGAAACTAAATGACCTCAAATATACCTACAAATGAGGCATAATGATGCAATATGTACATATAGGTAGCCTAAATAGCATGTTAGCATCGATTAGCTTGCAGTCATACAGTGACCAAATATGTCTGATTAGCACTCCACACAAGTCAATGACATCAACAAAACTCACCTTTGTGCATTCATGAACAGCGTTAAAATTTTGGTGGACAAAATGAGACAGAAAAAGTGGCATAAGACACGTCCTAGAAAGTCGGAGAAAGTTATACATGTGAACAAACTACAGTGACTTAAAGGACCGCCAAAATTCGTAAGACAAAAGGGCGCTCGCCAAATACTCGAATCAGTGAAGCATGTTTAATACAAACAGTGTGCTTTTTAACAATTAGGGAGGTTTGTGTCATGTCTGTCCTCCTACAGAAACCATATTAACACAAAAAATATATTTTTTTCCCCTCATCTTTTTCCATGTATCATACATTTTTGAAAAAGCTCCAGAGAGCCACTAGGGCATGCGGCTCTAGAGCCGCGGGTTGCCGACCCCTGTACTAGATGGAGCCTGCGTACCACAGTTTTGAGAATTCCTGTTTTACATAATGAATATTGTTTCAAAAATCAATACGATAGAATGTACTATAAATAATTAGTTTTATCAAGTAATGTATATGCAACATTTACCTTGGAGAGCATTCACACATGTTTTCTACATCAAAATTCATCTATTTATTCAACTTCTTCTTCTCCGGATTTTGGCACGGTCTACCTTCCACATTTTTCACCTGATTCAAACCGTTCCAACTTCAAACTGTTCAACCTATTGGGGAATTGCGGGCTTTCCCATGACAAATTCCCAGTTTTCCGGGACATTGTTCCCATTCAAAATGAATTGGCCATTTTTCAAACTTCCACCATTTCCACATTTTTCAACCGATTAAAACCATTCCACCTTCAACATATTCCACTCATCCTGGACATTCAAACTATTTTTCCAAGTTCCAAAAATTCCAGGAATTCCCATTTTTTCAAACCCTTTTTTCTGGCGAATACCCCTTCCACATTTTTCAACCCACTTCAACCGTTCCACCGTCCAAATACTCCTCTTAATCAAGACAAAAACAAAGTTGTTTTTTGAACGGGAAAAATTCCAGGTTTTCCCGAAATTTCTTAATACCATTTCTCAATTCAACATGTTACTACTTCAACATTTCGCGACCGATTTCAAAAATTCCAACACCAACCATTTCAACTCATTCAGACCATTGAAGTTTAACATTTAAAAAAAAAAATTCCACTTTTTCCCGAAATTCCTAAATTTTGGGGAACTTCCCATTGAAATCAATGGGACATTCTTCAAAGTTCCACAATTCCCATATTTCATCTGATTTCAAATTGTTCCAACTTCAAAATTTCAACCTGTTTGGGAATTGTATGCTCTACTTCAACAATTCTAAAAAAAAAAAAAAAAAATTCAAAGATTTCAGTTCAACTTCAGCATTGGAGCATTCACACGCAATTCCTTCAGGAATTGCCTCATCTAGTTTCCTGTGAGCTGCTTCTCTGTCAAACACATCATCAGCAGCTTCTCCATATTTAATGAATAAATGTTCAGTTTGAAAAAAAAGAAAAGCCTTTGGCTGGCATTATGTAGCCTAATGGCACCAAAGAGGAAGTTAGCCTGATTATAATGCAAAAAATATTTTAACAGATACCATACTTTTTTTGAGAGTTAGTCAATTATGCCATGTATTGTCTTCTAAATGATTGACAAGAGTAGACTCTCATTTTTCTGTCTTCTTTGAGCCTTGCAAATCTATCACCTTAACAGCCACATACGATGAATAAAGAAATGAATTGTTCTTGTTCTCTGAAGGCGTCCGAGGAGTTGAAACAGTCGTCGGCGAAGCGGCAGCCATCGCAGAGGGGTCTTGCGAGGTGCGATCCGCTGATTCTGCTTTTTTCCCCAATTTATGTTTGTGGATTATTTGTCTTCATTCCGTTTCAAACAAGCCTTTGCATTTCTAAAGCATTTTTGTGTATCCACTCGTGTGGGGGCAGGTCACATGCAGCGGTCAAAGAAGTGCCGCCGCCTCGCAAGTCCCTGCGTCTCCAAAACATAACGGCACAGGTCCTGACCCTTCCCCCAGAACCCAGCAGCATCAGTGTCCCAGGACCGGTAGTTCCTTTAGCAGCTTTGCCCTTTTTTCCTGCCTTCTTTTGCATATTCCATATTCTTTGTTGTGTGCACTTTTCAAGGATGTGTGGGCCAAGAAGCCTGCAGGGCCTCTGTCCATGGAGCCTGTCAACTTGGCCGAAGGAAGCAAACTGCCACCTCGGCTTCTCGAGCTCTGCTCTGATGTGGTAGAACTCATTTGCTACATTGACTAATTATTAGAGATGTCCGATAATGGCTTTTTTGCCGATATTCCGATATTGTCCAACTCTTAATTACCGATTCCGATACCAATATATACAGTCGTGGAATTAACACATTATGCCTAATTTTGTTAGCATGCATTAAACAATGTAACAAGGTTTTCCAAAATAAATCAACTCAAGTTATGGAAAAAATGCCAACATGGCACTGCCATATTTATTATTGAAGTCACAAAGTGCATTATTTTTTTTAACATGCCTCAAAACAGCAGCTTGGAATTTGGGACATGCTCTCCCTGAGAGAGCATGAGGAGGTTGAGGTGGGCGGGGTAGCAGGGGGTGTATATTGTAGCGTCCCGGAAGAGTTAGTGCTGCAAAGGGTTCTGGGTATTTGTTCTGTTGTGTTAGGGAGCAGATGTTCTCCCGAAATGTGTTAGTCATTCTTGTTTGGTGTGGGCTCAGTGTGGCGCATATTTGTAACAGTGTTAAAGTTGTTTATACGGCAACCCTCAGTGTGACCTGTATGGCTGTTGACCAAGTATGCTTTGCATTCACTTGTGTGTGTGGAAAAGCCGTAGATATTATGTGACTGGGCCGGCACGCAAAGGCAGTGCCTTTAAGGTTTATTGGCGCTCTGTACTTCTCCCTACGTCCGTGGACACAGCGGCGTTTTAAAAAGTCATACATTAAGATACTGATAATTTTGAAACAGATACCGATAATTTCCGATATTACATTTTAAAGCATTTATCGGCCGATATCGGCAGTCCAATATTATCGGACATCTCTACTAATTATGACAATTTAAGAAGTAATGCATGTGTCAAATTTATTTTGGGGGTATTTTCTTTCTCATCAGGTCTCGCCAAAAGAAATAGGAGATCTTAATCTGTCAAAGTATGAGTTTAACTTTTAATGAACAACACCAAGTAGTTGACCGAGCGATTGTTGACAGACTCTTGGTTGAAGGTACTGCTCCACGCTGGGAAAGATGAGGATCAGTGAAGACCGAGTGGCCAAAGTGGTGAAGGACCGCATCTTCTCAGCAGCCTTCCACCCTTCTTCCACAAGTCTGCTAATGGCCGCCGGCGACAAGAAAGGGAAAGTCGGCCTCTGGAGTTTAGTACGTTTTTGTTTTTCTATTCATCAATGTTCACAATATATACTCAGGTATATGCAGTATTTACCCATTTTTTACCTTCTACTGGTCTTTCCTCAGGGTGAAGACTGGGGAGATGACGGCGTTCTTCTCTTTGAGCCCCACAGTCGCCCGGTGGGTTGCTTGGCTTTCTCCAGGGCGCATTCCACGCAGCTGCTGAGTCTCAGCTACGACGGATCCCTGCGCTGCATGGACGTGGAGAAGGCTGCCTTCGATGAGGTTAGACATCTTTTTTTAATCGTTATTTTCTCCTTAGCTCTTGCTTCCTCTCATAGTCCAAATGTAAATGCCACTTCTCATCCAGGAGACAATTCACAAGTTGATGTAGAACTTTATACAAGGTTCGTACACCTTTTCCATGTCCAAATTCAAGCACTTTAAGGACTTTCAAGATACATTTTCCAATTTTTCCAGTACCCTTCAAAAGGCGAAAACCAGTGTGAATCAATCCATAGCCTTGTTGTTTGAGGTCACCAAATGCTGTCTGTAGGAGAAATGCGGAACATCTGCTAAAAGCTAAGCCTAACATTGAACCAGCAGTTATCATTAACTGAATGGGGCTAAGAAAATGAAGCAGTGTTTCTGTAGACTATTCAATGTCCTTGGTGTTTGCAAACATGTCTCCATTTGTGTTGTTTTTCACACTTCTTGTTCTTTTTATTTATTTAAAGCTAGGGCTGGGCGATATATCGAATATACTCGATATATCGCGGGTTTGTCTCTGTGCGATATAGAAAATGACTATATCGTGATATTCCAGTATACGTCCTCACGCTGTTGCTTTTAGCTGCGGGCATTACATTACAGGCGTTTCTCACTCTCTTGTCTCTGCTTCTCACAGAGACATAAAACAAGCGCACCTTCTTACATACGTCACATACTGACGCGCGTGCAACGTCACACGCCCTCGCCGAGCAGAGAGGTAGCGACATGGGTAACATTAGCAGTGGCAGGTGCTAACGGAGTGGTAATACGAGAGAGAAGGTGCGAATCTGGTAACAAATGGAGGAATAATTAATTCCCAAGAAAAACAGCACAGGGTCCATCGTCTGGCGGTGGTTTGGCTTCAAGCGGGAAGATGTTTTACAAGTATGCGGCAAAAACGTTGCTACAAAAAGTAGCACCACTTGAAAAGTCACCCGCTAGAGAATGAAGAGTGCTTAAAACTCCGCATGGTAACATCTCGGCCGGTGCCACACCCACAAAATGCCCAAGCAACCATTTCCAGATCAATGCCGTATGGAAAAAATTGTCAACAGAAAGAGATAACATCCGCAGGAAGCTACCACATAGCGAAGGACATACACTATTTGATTTCCTATTATGCAGCTCATTTTTATTTGGCACTTATTGAAATATCTTGTGTGACATGTTTTTAAACTATTGTAGTGGCGTTCTGTACAAAAAGTGCACTTTAATTTAGTGTTGTTTTGACATGTCATCTTAGTGACATCATGCACAAAAGTGCACTCATAGCTTGTTTTAAAATGTCTCTGACAATCTTGCACTTTCTGTTTTGGAATTTACATGAATGTTTGTGCCACTGCTTAATAACTGTTTAATAAATACAATTTTGGTAAATTGACTTAGTTGGGATTTCCCTCTTTGCATGAAAGTTTAAAATGAGCATATATTAATGCAGTATGAACAAGAATGTTTTAATGTAGACACATATAACCGTCATACTGCTGTGATTATATGCATCAAGTGTTCATTCAAGGCTAAGGCAAAATATCGAGATATATATCGTGTATCGTGACATGGCCTAAAAATAGAGATATTAATAAAAGGCCATATCGCCCAGCCCTACTTAAAGCACTCAATGACATCGAACAGCACGGATTGATTCACACCGTATTTGTGCTTGTAAACTGCATAACGTGATATAAATACACGCACCCTCAAAATGTCAATTTCACAAATTTTTATTAACATAACTGTTCCACATTAATATAAGGATAATAAATAAAAGGAAAATATTTTGTTTCACAACACCTCAGTTACCTATTAAGCATATATAGCCTTATAACTGTGGCTATGATAACAAATTAACAAAAAGACCAAAGTTAACTTTTTTTGCTTTCACTGAGGTAGCCAGACAAGTTAAGTAGACAACAAATATAATAGAGCAAGAAATGCATACAACCATGTTGTGTACAAACTACAAAATCATTCATATGAATTCAGCTTTAAGTTGTGAAAAAAGTTGCAAATTATACATAACATGACCTTCACAGTACAAACAAGTCCAATAATGCAGTGGTCCCCAACCTTTTTGTAGCTGCGGACCGGTCAACGCTTGGAAATTTGTCCCACGGACCGGTGGGGTGTGGGGGGTGGGGGTTTGGTGTATTTAAAAAAAAAAAAAAAAAAAAAAAAAGTATTTTAAAAAAAACATTTTTTACATAAATAAATACAATCATGTGTGCTTACGGACTGTATCCCTGCAGAATGTATTGATCTATATTGATATATAATGTATATATTGTGTTTTTTATGTTGATTTCATTTAAAAAAAATAAAAACTTTTTTTATTTTATTTCTTGTGCGGTCCGTGGTCCGGTGGTTGGGGACCACTGCAATAATGGACTAATAATTTCCATCCAACGTTCATTAAAACAACAACCTCCCGGCATGATGGACCGATGCACCACTGTCCTCTCGGGGGCGAAGGCTCTGGCACGACAACAACCTCATGTAAGGGCTAATGTAAGATCAAGCGTGTAGCTCTCATTTTAAAAAGGAAACTTATTTTATTTTTTTCCATTTTATAATTAGCCTATTGAGTCAGACTGCTGAGAAATATGATGAACATTTCCAAGCACTTAACCCAAAATTCAAGTATTTTTCAAACCTTGAAAACATTAAAATCCAAGCATTTTTAAGCACCCTTACGAACCCTGTTTATAGGATTTGCTCTAACTCTGCTTCCCAGGCTTGGAAGTACAGAATAAGCAATGTTAAATGAGTTGTTTGTGTTGTAGGTGTACAACGTTGAAGAGGGCCTGAAAACCTTCGACTTCCTGTCACGTGACTGTTTGACCCTGGTGGTCGGGGACTGGTACGGAAATGTGGCCATCGTGGACAGACGTACCCCAGGGTATGTGTTCTCAAATTTTTGTACTCCGCTGCCTGTTTCCAAGTAAACAGAGCTAACCACTCCTGTGGATTTGCAGAACCTCACACGAGTCTTTCCACTCGCTGGACCCCAAGGTTGTACGCTGTGTCAGCGTTCATCCTCTACAGCAGCAGTACTTTGTAGTGGCAAAGAACCGGTAGGCATGGACTAAGTCCAGTTCTTCGTAATGTTTCATCACTTACGCCCTGAATCCACGGGTCTGCAGGGAGGTGAGCGTTTATGACAGCCGAAGTCTGAAGAAGAATCAAAGCCAGCCCGTCTGCCAGCTGAGTGGTCACTCTTTAAGCATACCCAGCTGCTTTTTCTCACCCTGCACGGGCAACAGAGTGGTCACTTCTTGCATGGACAACCACATAAGGTACTTTCTTTTCTTGTTCTTGTGGACATTTGAATGATCTCTGTTTGTGGACAGGGTCTATGACACGTCTTCCCTGGTCTCTGAAGCCCCTCTGCTGACGTCCATCAGGTACGTTCGGTTACTATAGAGCAGGTTTTATCCGGCCCGCGTGATGAGTTTGCCAAGTATTAAAATGAGCTGCATTTTTGTTGAATGAAAGTAGCTGCTGTTCTAAATGTGTCCACTGGATGTCACAATAGCAATTCTGTTAGGACTAGCAAGAAGTACAAAGTAAAGCGTGGCTGCGGCTCCTCTCCCTCCACCCAAAGGAAACTTAAAACCTGCCGTTTTATGTCTTCTGCTCCGAACAGTTATTTGGCACACTGCAAAAAGTCAGTGTTCAAAAACAAGACAAAAAAATACAAAAATGAGGGGTATTTTATTTGAACTAAGCAAAATTATCTGCCAATAGGACAAGAAAATTTGGCTTGTCAAGACTTTCCAAAACAAGTAAAATTAGCTAACTTCAATGAACCTAAAAATACCTTTTAAAATAAGTACATTCTCACTAATAACAAGTGCACTTTTCTTAATAAAAAAAGAGACCTTTTTGCTCAATGTTGAAAAATATTCTTAAATTAAGTAAATGCTAGTGCCATTATCTTGACATAATGATATGCGCTCAGCATCATTTTTTTTGTTCATGCTTGAAGAAATTATTACTTAAAAAAGTCTTATACTTGTGAGTGTGGATGACACAGCTTTGCAACAGTTGATAGATAGATAGTACTTTATTGATTCCTTCAGGAGAGTTCCCTCAGGAAAATTTAAAATATTCTAGTTTCAAACATGTTTTACTCAATATAGGTCATCAAATCTCAGCAACAAGCTGTAATATCTTACTGAGATCATTTAGGACCAAAACCCTTAAAACAAGTAAAAGACTAACATAAAATCTGCTTAGTGAGAAGAATTATCTTATCAGACAGAAAATAAGCAAATATCACCCTTATTTGATATATTTAATCTTACTTAGATTTTAGTTTTTGCAGTGCCCCCTTACTGCCCCCATAATGTCTGTCAAAGACGAGAAAACTCAACCCTTTTGAATAGTTTTTATCTCCGTTTCTTAGTTTGTTGAGTTAGCACTGGATTGATGTGTGGACGTGACAAAGGATATTTGATACCTGGAAGAGTTTACATGTTTGTTCAATCCCAGAAAGACTGATTTAAAGTTTAATGCTGGCTTTGTAGATACACTGAGACCAAGTCTAAGCTCATTGTGTTTTTGAAACTGCACCATTTTACTCAGAATTTCCAACAAACTTGAAGTGTTTTGTCCAGAGGATTATTTGTGATTTGTACGTTTTCATAATGTGCTTGTGCTATTTTTAGCCAAAGTACTGTATTTTTCGGACTATAAGTTGCAGTTTTTTTCATAGTTTGGCCGAGGGTGCGACTTAGCTCGGTTGGTAGAGTGGCCGTGCCAGCAACTTGAGGGTTCCAGGTTCGATCCCCGCTTCCGCCATCCTAGTCACTGCCGTTGTGTCCTTGGGCAAGACACTTTACCCACCTGCTCCCAGTGCCACCCACACTGGTTTAAATGTAACTTAGATATTGGGTTTCACTATGTAAAGCGCTTTGAGTCACTAGAGAAAAAGCGCTATATAAATATAATTCACTTCAAAATATAATTCACTTATACTCAAGAGCGACTTGTGTGAAAATACTAACCCATTACCATAAAATATAAAATATTATTTCTAGAGATGTCCGATAATATCGGTCTGCCGATATTATCGGCCGATAAATGCGTTAAAATGTAATATCGGAAATGATCGGTATCGGTTTTTTTATCAGTATCGTTTTTTGTTTTTTTTTAAAATTAAATCCACATAAAAAACACAAGATACACTTACAATTAGTGCACCAACCCAAAAAACCTCCCTCCCCCATTTACACTCATTCACACAAAAGGGTTGTTTCTTTCTGTTATTAATATTCTGGTTCCTACATTATATATCAATATATATCAATACAGTCTGCAAGCACACATGATTGTGCGTGCTGCTGGTCCACTAATGATACTAACCTTTAACAGTTAATTTTACAAATTTTCATTAATTACTAGTTTCTATGTAGCTGTTTTTATATTGTTTTACTTTTTTTATTCAAGAAAATGTTAATTTATTTTATTTGATTAATTTTATCTTCACCATACCTGGTTGTCCAAATTAGGCATCATAATGTGTTAATTCCATGACTGTATATATCGGTTGATATCGGTATCGGTTATCGGTAATTAAAGAGTTGGACAATATCGGCATATCGGCAAAAAGCCATTATCGGACATCCCTAATTATTTAGCTCATTCACGTAAGAGACTAGACGTATAAGATTTCATGGGATTTAGCGATTAGGAGTGACAGATTGTTTGGTAAACGTATAGCATGTTCTATATGTTAATAGTTATTTTACCATAATATGTTACGTTAACATACCAGGCACGTTCTCAGTTGGTTATTTATGCCTCATATAACGTACACTTATTCAGCCTGTTGTTCACTATTCTTTATTTATTTTAAATTGCCTTTCAAATGTCTATTCTTGGTGTTGGGTTTTATCAAATACATTTCCCCCAAAAATGCGACTTATACTGCAGTGCGACTTTTATATGTTTTTTTTTACTTCTTTATTGTGCGACTTATACTCCGGAGCGATTTATAGTCCGAAAAATACGGTAAATGTATTCAGTTATAAACATTCATCCACTTTCTTTTTCCTTCATGGATCTAAACTTTACTGCTGCCGGTATTTTTTTTTCTATATTTCTATTTAATATTTTCAGAATGTGTTTGTTCTATTTTTGGCCAAAGTAAGACAAAGAAAACCATCTGAAGTTGTCTTTATTTTTTAGTTTTAATGCCATGACTTTAATAGTCCGGCCTGCGTGTGCACAGATTTTCCTCCATGCGGCCCCCTGAGCTAAAATGAGTTTGACACCCCTAGTGTAGGTCAATGTATGCTAAGCTAGCTGAAGAAAACTTTGACATCTTGGCTTTGTGGTTAGGGTTGGAGTTGGGGGTTGAATCACCAAAAATTATTCCCGGGCGTGGCCACCGCTGCTGCCCACTGCTCCCCTCACCTCCCAGGGGGTGATCAAGGGTGATGGGTCAAATGCAGAGAATAATTTCACCACACCTAGTGTGTGTGTGACAATCATTGCTACTTTAACTTACAAAATACAAATACAATTTGTGTTGTATGTAAAAGATCTCATTAACAACACATTTTTACTCTTACAATGTGCCGAGTGCCAATGGAAAATGAGCTGCAGATGGACAATGGCCCCCCCCCCCCCGAGATGCACTTAGAACATCCCTGCTTTAAAGGCCTACTGAAAGCCACTACTACCGACCACGCAGTCTGATAGTTTATATATCAATGATGAAATCTTAACATTGAAACACATGCCAATACGGCCGGGTTAACTTATAAAGTGCAATTTTAAAATTCCCGCCACACTTCCGGTTGAAAAACTCCTTTGGATATGATTTATGCGTGTGACGTCACAGAATCCACGGAAGTGGTTGGACCCCGTCGGACCCGATACAGAAACCTCTTGTTTTCTTCGACAAAATTCCACAGTATTCTGGACATCTGTGTTGGTGAATCTTTTGCAATTTGTTTAATGAACAATGGAGGCTGCAAAGAAGAACGTTGTAGGTGGGATCGATCGGTGTATTAGCGGCTAAGTACAATACTTACAGCAACACAACAAGGACTACTTACTTAGCAGACGCCTAGCCGATGCTTGCCGCCAAACCCACGGATGAAGTCCTTCGTCGCGCCGTCGATCGCTGGAACGCAGGTGAGCACGGCTGTTGATGGGAAGATGAGGGCTGGCTGGCGTAGGTGGAGCGCTAATGTTTTTAGCATAGTTCTGTGAGGTCCGGTTGCTAAGTTGCTAAATTAGCCTTAGCGTCGTTAGCAACAGCATTGTTAAGCCTTACCAGGCTGAGAATTTTTAACCGTGTAGTTACATGTACATGGTTTAATAGTATTGTTGATCTTCTGTCTATCCTTCTAGTCAGGGGTTTGTTTCTATCTTCATTTGAGAACGATGCTATCACGTTAGCTCAGTAGCTAAGTGTGTCACCGATGTATTGTCGTGGAGATAAGTCACTTTAAATGTCCATTTCGCGTTCTCGACTCTCATTTTCAAGAGGATATAGTATCCGAGGTGGTTTAAAATACAAATCCGTGATCTACAATAGAAAAAGGAGAGAGTGTGGAATCCAATGAGCCAGCTTGTACCTAAGTTACGGTCAGAGCGAAAAAAGATACGTCCATCACTGCAACGTTCCTCATCTACGAATATTTCATCCTCGCTCAAATTAATGGGGTAATCGTCGCTTTGTCGCTCCGAATCTCTCGCTCCATTGTAAACAACGGGGAATTGTGAGGAATACTAGCTCCTGTGACGTCACGCTACTTCCGGTACAGGCAAGGCTTTTTTTATCAGCGAGCAAAAGTTGCGAACTTTATCGTTGATTTTCTCTACTAAATCCTTTCAGCAAAAATATGGCAATATCGCGAAATGATCAAGTATGACACATAGAATGGATCTGCTATTCCCGTTTAAATAAAAAAAAATCATTTCAGTAGGCCTTTAATGGAACTCTATTTTATGATCTTCTCCGCTAGATAAAGCAGCTACACGCTTTTTCCCCGCGTGTTTGAGCCACTCAGATAGAACTGTCAGTGTTTGTCTTCTGTGACCATTTGTCTTCGCTCCATTTGCAGCCACAACATGAAAACGGGCCGCTGGCTGTCCAAACTGTCGGCCGTGTGGGACCCCAAACAGGAGAACTGTCTCGTAGTGGGAAGCGTTTCCTGGCCGCGCAAGGTGCAGGTGTTCCACGAGAGCGGCCGACTCTTACAGTCCTTCAAAGACGACGAGCTCCTCCACACCGTGCAGTCCGTCACCGCCTTCCACCCCACCAGGAACGCATTCCTGGGCGGCAACGCGTCAGGACGCCTGCACCTCTTCTCTGATTGACCCCATTAAGACACAAGTTGTCAATCTCTGGCAAACACTCCATACTAAAATCTGACACTGTATACTTATTCGTTAACACTAAAATTAAATATTTGTATTCAATTAACTGCAGAGTTTCAAGTACATTTGTGTGTGTGTGTGTGTGTGTTAAAGTTCTTACCTGCAGGTGATGGACAGGCCCCTCAGAGACTGTTCACTGATGCTTCATGTACTGTGGAGAAGAAAGAGGAACAGGACATTTTCAGAAAAGGTAGCTTTCTTTTTCAATTGATTGTTTTCCCAACTTTACCTGCTTATAGAGGTGATGGTGAATGATTTTGATAGTAGTCCAGGACGTCCATCTCCATCACTGGTTGGCATCAGGAGCTGGTACCACTTCACCTCCTCTCCAGTAGACTCTCTGGCCTCAGCTCCATGCTGGTGTTCTCATGAGATGTCTTCTTACAAATCCTGGTTCTGTTTGAGGTCAGCTTCAAGATCTTTCTTTGATGTTGCGAGTTCTCCACTTTTGTCCTTTTGTAAAAAGGCTTTTTGCAAACTTGAAGGGGTCTTTGAAGAAGTCGCAGTTTTTTTTCGTAGTTTGGCCGGGGGTGCGACTTATACTCAGGAGCGACTTGTGTGAAATTATTAACATTACCGTAAAATATCAAATAATATTATTTAGCTCATTCACGTAAGAGACTAGACGTATAAGATTTCATGGGATTTAGCGATTAGGAGTGACTGTTTGGTAAACGTATACCATGTTCTATATGTTATAGTTATTTTAATGACTCTTACCATAATATGTTACGTTAAAGGCCTACTGAAATGAATTTTTTTTATTCAAACGGGGATAGCAGATCCATTTTATGTGTCATACTTGATCATTTCGCGATATTGCCATATTTTTGCTGAAAGGATTTAGTATTGAACAACGACGATAAAGTTCACAACTTTTGGTCTCTGATAAAAAAAAAAAGCCTTGGCCCTACTGGAAGTAGCGTGATGACACCGGAGGAAGGACTGCTCATATTTTCCTATTGTTTACACCAGCAGCGAGAGAGATTCGGGCCGAGAAAGCGACGATTACTCCATTAATTTGAGCGAGGATGAAAGATTCGTGGATGAGGAACGTGAGAGTGAAGGACTAGAATGCAGTGCAAGACATATCTTTTTTCGCTCTGACCGTAATTTAGGTACAAGCTGGCTCATTGGATTCCACTCTCCTTTTTCTATTGTGGATCACGGATTTGTATTTTAAACCACCTCGGATACTATATCCTCTTGAAAATGAGTCGAGAACACGAAATGGACATTCACAGTGACTTTTATCTCCACGACAATACATAGACGAAGCTCTTTAGCTACTGAGCTAACGTGATAGCATCGTGCTCAAATGCAGATAGAAACAAAATAAATAAAGATTGAACAATAAGAACTGACTGGAAGGATAGACAGAAATCTACAATACTATTAAACATGGACATGTAATACACGGTTATTAATTTCAGCTGGCTGAAGCTTAAAATGCTGTGCTAACGACGCCATTGACTAACTTAGCTCTGAGCTATGTGAAGCATCGGCTCATGAGATAGAACAAATAGATAGCCTGAATGAAGATAGAACAAAATAACCTGACTGGAAGGATAGACAGAATACAATAGTATTAAATAGGGATGTCTTTGCTTTTTGCCGATATTGTCCAACTCTTTAATTACCGATACCGATATATACAGTCATGGAATTAACACATTATGCCTAATTTGGACAACCAGGTATGGTGAAGATAAGGTACTTTTTTAAAAAATGAATCAAATAAAATAAGATAAATAAATTAAAAACATTTTCTTGAATATAAAAGAAAGTAAAACAATATAAAAACAGTTACATAGAAACTAGTAATTAATGAAAATTTGTAAAATGAACTGTTAAAGGTTAGTACTATTAGTGGACCAGCAGCATGCACAATCATGTGTGCTTACGGACTGTATCCCTTGCAGACTGTATTGATATATATTGATATATAATGTAGGAACCAGAATATTAATAACAGAAAGAAACAACCCTTTTGTGTGAATGAGTGTGAATGAGTAAATGGGGTGGGTTGGTGCACTAATTGTAAGTGTATCTTGTGTTTTTTATGTGGATTTAATAAAAAAAACCCAAAAAAACAACGATACTGATAATTAAAAAACCGATACCGATAATTTCTGATATTACATTTTTACGCATTTATCGGCCGATAATATCGGCAGACCGATATTATCGGACATCTCTACTATTAAACCATGAACATGTAAATACACGGTTAATGCGCTTGGCGAAGCTTAAAAATGCTGTTGCTAACGATGCCATTGAAGCTAACTTAATATAACGGGACCTCACAGAGCTATGATAAAAACATTAGCACGCCATCTGCTCATCAACACCCGTGCTCACCTGCGTTCCAGCGATCGACGGAAGGACGAAGGACTTCACCACGATCACCCGTGCGGTCGGTGGCTAGCGTCATCTAGTGCGTCTGCTATCCAAGTCAAAGTCCTCCTGGTTGTGTTGTTGTGGCCCGCCGCTAATACACCGATCCCACCTATAACTTTCTTCTTTGCAGTCTTCATTGTTCATTAAACAAATTGCAAAAGATTCACCAACACAGATGTCCAGAATACTGTGGAATTTTGAGATGAAAACAGAGCTTTTTGTATTGGATTCAATGGGGTACCGATACTTCTGTTTCACTGGCTACGTCACACGCATACGTCATCATACATAGACGTTTTCAACCGAAAGTTTAGCGGGAAATTTAAAATTGCACTTTATAAGTTAACCCGGCCGTATTGGCATGTGTTGCAATGTTACGATTTCATCATCGATATATAAACTATCAGACTGCGTGGTCGGTAGTAGTGGCTTTCAGTAGGCCTATACCATACCAGGCACGTTCTCATCATATAACGTACACTTATTCAGCCTGTTCACTATTCTTTATTTATTTTAAATTGCCTTTCAAATGTCTATTCTTGGTGTTGGCTTTTATTCAATAAATTTCCCCCAAAAATGCGACTTATACTCCAGTGCGACTTATGTTTTTTTCATTATGCATTTTCGCCGGTGCGATTTATACTCCGGAGCGACGTATAATCCGAAAAATACGGTATGTAAGGACAACTGGCTGCTGGTTCCAGACGTGTTGGTCGTTCAAGGACGCATACAAGAGAGATCTAAAAAGGCGTGTAATATTCCTCTAGACAGCTGGGAGATACAGGCGGAGAACCGAAATGTCTGGCGTCAAGCGGTTAGACGGGGGTATCGCAGAGGCTGATTTGAGGAGAGGCCAGCTCGCAGAGGAGATGAGAGACAGGAGGGAACGTACTGCAAATACCGTCGCACAGCAGGAGCGGGACCAAGTCTCCACACATGTTTGCACTAAGTGCAACAGGGACTGTCACTCAAGACTTGGCTTGTACAGCCACGCTCGGCGTTGTCGACAAACATGAATGTACCGTATCAACAAAACAAGTTAAAATGTGAAAATGATCATTAAATAAGTGCATTGTATAATTACAACACTCGTAACTGAAAATATATTACTAATAATTGACTAAAATAGAATGACAAAACTATTTAAATAAAAACAAACAATTAAAGTAACATTACAAAATAAAATAAAAAATTAAATCGAAATAAGTGTCTGACCCAAGAGTGTAAATTAGCATGGTCATCTGTGACTAAGCTGCCAAAGAAGGTTAAGTGAGCGTGGAAGTCTGACCATATAGTGAACACGTGTCACCGCTCAAACGCGCCACTTCCCCTTTTACACAAGACAGGCCTCTTCTAACCTTGCTTCATTTCCTGTAAACTTCACAAAAAAAACGTTGCCTCCTTCAGACACGTACAGTGTGCACGTATTTATTATAAAAAGGATGCATTGTTGTTGCACACGAACAAAGTTTATATTCAAACGGAGATGTTAGGAGTATTTCAAAGATTGTCTCTTCTTCTTCTTAACACTTTCAGCCGCTTGCTAAAAGCCGCCCACAAAAGGTGTGAACACTTTTAGCTTTAAAGCGCAGTCAAGTAAGAGGAACTTGCAGCATTTACAAATATTCGTGTAGAGAATTCCAACTGTAGGCAGAAACATAAACGTCAAGCCTGAGGGCCACACACTGACAAATGAAAGCAAGCGGGCGGGGGGACATTTCAGTTTATTTCAAACATGCATATGATACAATGTAATGCATCACATATTTCCAGTTGTTTCATTACAGCATGTCCGAAAAGGAGTAGGAAGAAGCAGAGCTTATTTAATCCTACCCTTTTTCATACCAGCAATTTTATCCCATTTCCTTGTTCTCTGTTTTTAACAGAACAGTGAATAAATAAATATACCAAAATTCAGTGTATAAAAAAGCTTTCGTAACAAAGACACAAATTAACCTCATAATTGAACCCGAAAAGTAAATTCACATTTGGATATACAAACCCTGTTTCCATATGAATGAATGAAATACGTTTATTTCGGCCATATAATCAACCCTCAACCAATAACCATTTTGTGTGACAGTACAGTACAAATTATACAATCATACACATTTACACACATATGAGTTGGGAAATTGTGTTAGATGTCAATATAAACGGAATACAATGATTTGCAAATAATTTTCAACCCATATTCAGTTGAATATGCTACAAAGACAACATATTTGATGTTCAAACTGATAAACTTTTTTTTTTTGTGTGCAAATAATCATTAACTTTAGAATTTGATGCCAGCAACACGTGACAAAGAAGTTGGGAAAGGTGGCAATAAATACTGATAAAGTTGAGGAATGCTCATCAAACACTTATTTGGAACATCCCACAGGTGAACAGGCAAATTGGGAACAGGTGGGTGCCATGATTGGGTATAAAAGCAGCTTCCATGAAATGCTCAGTCATTCACAAACAAGGATGGGGCGAGGGTCACCACTTTGTCAACAAATGCGTGAGCAAATTGTTGGAACAGTTTAAGAAAAACCTTTCTCAACCAGCTATTGCAAGGAATTTAGGGATTTCACCATCTACGCTCCGTAATATCATCAAAGGGTTCAGAGAATCTGGAGAAATCACTGCACGTAAGCAGCTAAGCCCGTGACCTTCGATCACTCAGGCTGTACTGCATCAACAAGCGACATCAGTGTGTAAAGGATATCACCACATGGGCTCAGGAACACTTCAGAAACCCACTGTCAGTAATTACAGTTGGTCGCTACATCTGTAAGTGCAAGTTGAAACTCTCCTATGCAAGGCGAAAACCGTTTATCAACAACACCCAGAAACGCTGTCAGCTTTGCTGGGCCTGAGCTCATCTAAGATGGACTGATACAAAGTGGAAAAGTGTTCTGTGGTCTGACGAGTCCACATTTCAAATTGTTTTTGGAAACTGTGGACGTCGTGTCCTCCGGACCAAAGAGGGAAAAGAACCATCCGGATTGTTATAAGCGCAAAGTTGAAAAGCCAGCATGTGTGATGGTATGGGGGTGTATTAGTGCCCAAGACATGGGTAACTTACGCATCTGTGAAGGCACCATTAATGCTGAAAGGTACATACAGGTTTTGGAGCAACATATGTTGCCATCCAAGCAATGTTACTATGGACGCCCCTGCTTATTTCAGCAAGACCATGCCAAGCCACGTGTTACATCAACGTGGCTTCATAGTAAAAGAGTGCGGGTACTAGACTGGCCTGCCTGTAGTCCAGACCTGTCTCCCATTGAAAATGTGTGGCGCATTATGAAGCCTAAAATAGCACAAGGGAGACCCCCGGACTGTTGAACAACTTAAGCTGTACATCAAGCAAGAATGGGAAAGAATTCCACCTGAGAAGCTTCAAAAATGTGTCTCCTCAGTTCCCAAACGTTTACTGAGTGTTGTTAAAAGGAAAGGCCATGTAACACAGTGGTGAACATGCCCTTTCCCAACTACTTTGGCACGTGTTGCAGCCTTGAAATTCTAAGTTAATTATTATTTGCAAAAAATAAATAACGTTTATGAGTTTGAACATCAAATATCTTGTCTTTGTAGTGCATTCAATTGAATATGGGTTGAAAAGGATTTGCAAATCATTGTATTCCGTTTATATTTACATCCAACACAATTTCCCAACTCATGTGGAAACGGGGTTTGTGTGTGTATATATATATATATATATATATATATATATATATATATATATATATATATATATATATATATATATACACACATATATATATATATACACATATATATATATACACACATATATATATATATATACACATATATATATATATACACATATATACATATATATATATACACATATATATATACACATATATATATATATATATATATATATATATATACACATATATACATATACATACATATATATATATATATATATATATATATGTGTATATATATATATATGTGTATATATATATATATGTGTATATATGTGTATATATATATATATATATATATATATATATATATATATATATATGTGTATATATATATATATATATGTGTATATATATATATATATATGTGTATATATATATATATATATGTGTATATATATATATATATATATATATTTTTTTTAAACTTTAGGGCTTTCCTAAAGTGGGTCTCATGGACCTGGAAGGGTCTGTCATAAAAAATAATAATACAAAAAAAAAGAAGTAATTATTTATTTTTTTCTTCCCCCCAATGGTTGAATCTCTAGATTAGGGGTGTCCGAACTTTTTGACTTAGGGGCCGCGTTGGGCTAAAAAAAAATTGGCCCGGGGCCGAACGCATGTAAAGTAACTAATTGATCTTTAATTAATATAAATGGATATGTGAAAGTTAGACTCCAACCTTGTTTACTTCCGTGACAACCTCCTTAAAGTTTTGTAATCAATCAGAAACATGGATAAGTGTTTAGAAAGTGTTTACCCATCATGCACTCCAATGGGTTTAATTTTGAATTTGTCATGTTTGGACATTTTTCCATAATATCCACAATGTCCAGTGAGAAGGTTGAGATCATGTGTGTTGACTATTATGTTACTTGCATTTTTTTTTTTTTTTTTTTTTTGCACCATGACTAGGGGAGGTTGTTTGGATTGTGTCAGAAGTAAAAGCACATTCAAGGGGTCATTGATTTGATTTAATCACAGATCTGTTGATACAAAGTAGTTACAAAAAAAGGTTTTGTCTTGTTGAAGAAAACCATGTTTATGACAAAAACACAAAATATGCAACATTTCCTCATGAATTGGAGCCTTTACAACTTATTATGAATTCATAACATTGATTTAATTCATTATCTCTGTGCAATGACACAAACATTCCCAGGATCCAAAATGGCCCCACTCAAAAGTATCATTTTTTTACTTTCAATGCTTATATCTCTATCAACATCATGACCCTTTAGATCTGATGAGATAAGGTTTTTTTTCTATGTTTTATGCCTTTTTTTTGTAATTGACAACATAGTATTTTTTAATGGCAAACAAACAAAACATGCAATATTTCCCCAAATTTCAAAGTGGAAAATTTGAAGAAATTAAAGCCTTCAATAAGTCAATAATTGATAAAGACATTGATTTTGATTCATTATTATTTTTTGAGCAATGACCGTTTTCAAGAAATAAAAGCCTGCATGGCAGCTTTGTATTATTAGGTGTCAACATTTTTTTAAATTTAACAAAACCCGTTTTCTTTTAATATATAGAAAGGTATAGCTTATCCTAGAACTGGCACCCAATTTTATTTATATTATTGATTTTGAATCGAGAATAAATTCTGAATCAAATCGTTACCAAGAATCGAATCGTGTGGTGTCCAAAGATTAAAAGCCCGAGTTATTAGAGTCAATATTGCAACTTTTTCTTGTAACATTTCACCCGTTTGCTCTTTTATTCCACTTTTTTTTTGTGATTGTATTGTTAGAATGTGCCGGGCGACGCTGAATTGGCTGCGGACCGCAAATGGCACAACCGTGGTCTAGAAAATACCGTGCGGTACACCCCGGATAATTCATAATAAATGTCATCTCTGGGTCTGTTTGAGGAATTAAAAAAAAAAATCAAATGAAATATTAAAATATATTCTAAAATACAAATGTTTAAATATATTTCATTAAAAAATATACATATTAGCCAAAACAAAGTCATCAAAAGAAAAAGATGCTCCAATAATTTAATAACATTTAATTATGGTATTGTCATATAATACAAAATAGAAATCAGGACTTTTGAGGTCTCTCACACAATATTTGAATTGTTGGAGCTAGTGTGATGTAACAATTACAGGAAATATTGTGTTGACTGAACACATGCCCACAGATCACATATTACTCTACACAAATACCCTGCATTGCAGCTGGGATAGGCTCCATCACCCCGAGTCTCAAAAGCAGGACAAGCAGTAGAACATGGATTGATAATACAGTGGCTACATTATTGTTTAGTTTAGGATATTTTCTGCCCCCTTGTGGCTTACACATGAAACTACAACAACCCTTAAATCAGTGCACAGAAGACATTGTGATTTATTTCTGAATATAGCAGTGGTTTATTCCAATGTGCACATAGTGACATTATTATTATTATGATGATTATTATTAGTGCAAACGTGCTTCCACAGTGGCATTATATTAACAATACAATATCTACAATGCAATCTTCCACAACACATGAAATAAAAGGACATATTTCTTTATTATGTGTATTAAATCCAAATAGATAAAAATGAATGTCAGTAACTTTGCACAAAGATTGGGAGTGACAAGTGTGTTGCTCCGGTGCTCAGGGTCCGTTCATTACCTTACTGGTCATCTCCTGCTCACACCGATGTGGAACTGCTGGCTAAAATGTTGTCAAAAATACATATTTTTTTTATTCTTATCGTTTCTGCTTAATAAACAAACTAGAATTGTGTTATTTGTGTCTAGTCTGTAAATGAGGACACTTAAAAAGTGCACTGCACTTTTTTGGGATTTTGGCCCATCATTCACAATCCTTAAGTGAGACAAGAACACATGTTTTTCTCTCTCTATGCATTCTAATTCATAAAGAAATGCTAGCAAGAGTCAGCCAACAATGGAGGTAACGGGGATTTGATCTAATCTAAATATAATATAAAGCACTCTAAAAAAACATCAAATTTTATATTCGTAATGTAGTAACAGTCACATTCATACTAACACGGATTATTTACGTATTTTCCTCATTTCAAGCATACGGCAGCACATTCATTTTACAGACGCATCACAGCGTTCGCCGTTTCCCTCAACAACAACACTACTATTCATGGCAGACTTCATGAAAGACATCAAAGATGACTTTGGAACAAATGATCCAAAAACCTATATTTTTGAGCCTGAGTATAAGGAGGATGATCTACAAGTTTAAGAAGTTGATTATTACGCAGATCCAGCAAAGTAGCAGTATTGCTAAGTGCTAAACAAGAAAAAATAACATAATAAATCACCTACTGTACAATGTCTGCTCTCAATGGGATGTTTACATCTTCCCGTTTAGACGAAGAATTAGTCATAATCGTAACGCAGGTTAAAAAATAATAATTCTGCCAAAAATGTCCAAGATGGCCGACTTCCTGTTCATTTTCTGGTATAGGTTCCTGAGACTTTTACGTGCGTTCCGTCACGACGGACGTCTCCAGACATTTTCGTTTCAAAACGTGGAACTGGTTTGAGGGGCTAATTTTTTTTTTCTAATTTTAAAAAAGGTGGCGCTAGAGAGCCAATTTTGAAATGTCATTTTCCGGACCCCCAAAACAAACTTTTTCGCCGTACCCGACGCGACTACAACATTTGTGGACTTTTCGTGCATGTTAAGGGGCCTCAAAGAGGCATCCAAAGCGGTGGAATAATAATAATAAATAGTAATAATAAACAAAGCAATTTCAACAGGGCCCCTGGGGTGCTTGCCCCGCTGCTCGGGCCCTAATTAAAAAAAAGTGGGCGCAAATGAGCCTTTATTTGAGGGTTTTCTCGCAAACTCTGGGTCTAAATTGTAGGGGTGTGAAAAACATTTTTTTCCCTATTTTTAACAATTCTTAATCTATTCAAAACATTTTATTTTTATTTTTTATAAACAAAACCAGTTTTCTTTTAAGTAATATAGAAAAGTATCAGTGCGGTTTATCTATTTTATGGAGGAATGTAGTTAATCATAGAACTGGCATTCTACAATGTTATTAAAAAAGTAGTGTCCTGGAAGAGTTATGTGCTGCAAGGGGTTCTGGGTATTTGTTCTGTTGTGTTTATGTTGTGTTACGGTGCGGATGTTGTCCCGAAATGTGTTTGTCATCCTTGTTTGGTGTGGGTTCACAGTGTGGCGCATATTTGTAACAGTGTTAAAGTTGTTTATACGGTCACCCTCAGTGTGACCTGTATGGCTGTTGACCATGTATGCCTTGCATTCACTTGTGTGTGTGAAAAGCCGTAGATATGATGTGATTGGGCCGGCACGTCATCAATTTTACTTTTTGAAACAGATACTGATAAATGCTTTGAAATGTAATATCGGAAATTATCGGCCGATAATATCGGAAGTCTGATATAATCGGACATCTCTAATTCACACCCCTACTAAATTGGACGTCAAAGTTGACCAACTTCTCGGTTTAGGGCCACAACCTTCTGCTAGTCAAGTGAAAGATATTATTTATAATTTAGAAGCACATTTCACCGACTCAGAGGCGATGCAGCGGCTCACTACGTCAATATACGTAGCAACATGAGCTACGGCGCCGCCAAAAAAAGTAGTTCTTTTACAATAATATTGCTTCTCCTCGGTTAAGTCTCAGGTCATGAGATGGAAACAGAGTATTGTTGCTGCTTTTTGGATGTTTTTTTTCCCCTTAAGGATTGTGAATGATACCCTAAAACTAGAGAAAAACAAAAAGTGGTGATTGTATGTTTAAAAAAAAGCAACTTAATACTCACACTTAAGCTTGAAATAGCAGGTCTCACAGTACGGCTTCTTGTCTCGAACACGGACCTGGACTCCTTTCTGGATTTTTCCGAGATACTGTTGGCAGCCCACACACTGAGGAGGAGGGCAAAGTGAGGCCGGTACAAATACAATATTTTATTTATTTATATACACTATATTGCCAAAAGTGTTTGGCCACCCATCCAAATGATGAGAATCAGGTGTCCTAATCACTTGGCCCGGTGTACCAAATCCAGCACTTAGACATGGAGACTGTTTCTACAAACATTTGTGAAAGAATGGGCCGCTCTCAGTGATTTCCAGCGTGGAACTGTCACAGGATGCCTCCTTTCTTCGCTCCTAAATATTCCAAAGTCAACTGTCGGCTTTATTATAACAAAATGGAAGAGTTTGGGAACAACAGCAACTCAGCCACGAAGGCGCAGGCCACGTAAACTGAGAGGGGTCAGCGGAGGAATTATGGTGTGGGGTTGTTTTTCCAGGAGTTGGCCCTTTAGTTCCAAGTGAAAGGAACTTTGAATGCTTCAGGATACCAAAACATTTCGGACAATTCCATGCTCCCAAGCTTGTGGGAACAAGCAACATGACTGTGCACCAGTGCACAAAGCAAGGTCCATAAAGACATGGTGTGGATGAACTTGACTGGCCTGCACAGAGTCCTGACCTGAACCCGATAAAACACCTTTGGGACGGAGACTGAGAGCCAGGCCTTCTCCACCAACATCAGTGTGTGACCTCACCAATGCGCTCCTATAACACACTCCGCAACCTTGTGGACAGCCTTCCCAGAAGAGTCGAAGCTGTAATAGCTGCAAAGGTTGGACCCACATCATATTGAGCCTTATGGGTTAGGAATGGGATGGCACTTCACGTTCATATGTGAGTCAAGGCAGGCGGCCAAATACTTTTGGCAATATAGTGCATCTAAACTTTTTGTTTTTAATTAGGGGGTTTAAAACAGGGCTGCTTTGTTAGCGCAGGTCACCCACGGGCGCTGGAGGAAATAATCACCTGCAGGCCGGATGCATGTTTGCGCCCACACGCTAATTAACTCTGCTCTGCTAAAATTGGAAGCTGTCTCTTGGTGACATTTTCACAGTTGGCGTCGAAAAAAGGGGAAAGCGGACTGCAGGTCCGCATAGATAAAAAAAAAAAAAAAAAGAAAAAAAAGGCAGAGACCAGAAGACTGTCCGAAACATGTGACCATGGAAAAAGTCTTAATTCACATCCAATACAAAATACTAATTATATATAGTACTTACACAGCATGAGCACTAATTAACAGCACTGGCCATAGTGCTGTTAATAGGATGCATTCACACTAAGGGGGTCAGGTTACCACCAGAATAAACTATTTAATTGTACACAACATAACTAACAATGAAACCAAGTCCGCACAAAGTAACACATGAAAGATGCATGATTGAGATGATTGCAACGTTGGGGGAATACCGGTATTTTCCCTCCTTTGAGCAAAATAGATCGCCTTAGAACTTATGTGTCAAAGTCAAGGCCCGCGGGCCAAATGAAGGATCTATGGCCCGCGGGATGATATCCGATTAGTATTAGAACAGGCCCGCGGGCCACAGCCGCCTGCTGCTGTTTTGCACGCACCAATACTCCATCAGTGTTGGCGTGACAAAAAAAAAAAGATAATTCTACTGGTTAATAAAGAGGGTGTGTGAAGCACAATATGGAGGGATTTGGGCTTCAAAACTAACAATAAAAGGTGAAACTTTAAACAAGCGTCGCCAAACGTGGCGATTAGTATTACCACCTTTGCTTCAAACTTAGGTAAACATTTAAATAAGCATTCAGATCTGCACAAGGGGTTTGAATCGTGACAGGTAATAATGTAGTTGTTACACCTGTCCTGATGTTCGGCTCCGGTGCAGACTGTAGTAGAGGAGCACAGGGCGGATGTTTTCGTCGGGGGTAACACCCTTCACTTAACTTAATGGGTCTGCTAAGCTCCGCTTTGGGGTCAGAATGACGAGGCCGCCGATTTGTGACATTCTGATAGGTTGATTGGCAACACTAAATTGGCCCTAGTGTGTGAATGTGAGTGTGAATGTTGTCTGTCTATCTGTGTTGGCCCTGCGATGAGGTGGCGACTTGTCCGGGGTGTACCCCGCCTTCCGCCCGAATGCAGCCGAGATAGGCTCCAGCACCCCCCACCACCCCCAAAGGGATAAACAGTAGAAAATGGATGGATGGTTGTTTTATTATTAGTTTTGCAGGACACAACCGGAACCGTTTATCTCTCTACCGCGCAGTGCACACGCTCCCTCTCTCTCTCTCGCCATTCTCACAAACACACATACTCTCATGAGTTAACCAGCTCCCCCTGCTGTGCACATGCAGATACCTAACGTGTAGATACCTAACGTGTAGATACCTAACGTGTAGATACCTAACGTGTAGATACCTAACGTGTAGATACCTAACGTGTAGATACCTAACGTGTAGATACCTAACGTGTAGATACCTAACGTGTAGATACCTAACGTGTAGATACGTAACGTGTAGATACCTAACGTGTAGATACCTAACGTGTAGATACCTAACGTGTAGATACCTAACGTGTAGATACCTAACGTGTAGATACGTAACGTGTAGATACGTAACGTGTAGATACGTAACGTGTAGATACGTAACGTGTAGATACGTAACGTGTAGATACCTAACGTGTAGATACCTAACGTGTAGATACCTAACGTGTAGATACATAACGTGTAGATACATAACGTGTAGATACATAACGTGTAGATACATAACGTGTAGATACGTAGACGCGCATACAGCTGCTCGACTTGATCCCAAATATTAGCTGAGTTAAAACTGCCCAATTAGCGTCAACTAATGCAAGTGAAATGACTGAATATTGTAACAAATCGCAACAATTTGTTTTATTTTTAACAAATGTGTATTTTTCCTGCTACATGGCTTATCTTATCTAACTATTTATCCATAGTTTTGTTTTGAGCACTTACTAATAATTGTATTTTTCTTAAAGCACAGACCAGGAGTGGCAACCATAAACTTTCTGTTCTATTTTAACTTAATCCTTGATTATGACAGACTATAGGTAATATGGAAAGTTGTAATTTGTTCTTTGAGCGCAACAATAAAAGCCCAATGTGTTTAATGCCTTTTAATTCATATTTTAACCTTCAAAAATTGTTCTTTTAAAGTGCAATAGGAAACAAATGTTTACTGTATTGTAAGATTTTCTGTTAAAATAAAGCCAATATTGACATTTTTCGTGGTTCCCTTCATCTGGAAAAGTACCAATATACATTTTGGTACCGGTACCAAATTATTGGCAACCCTATACTGAAGCAATCGATCCTTTCTCAGAAGCAGGTGTCAAGTTTGAAGTCACGTGACACGGGTCTTGCAAATCAGCATAAAAAAGGGCATAATTAATATTTCAATGCGGCCCGCTGGATGTTTTCAAGCTATAGAAATTATTCCAAAAGGTTAGAATTTTAACTTTTAAGTGACTTACATTGTTTATGGAGGAATTTGCTTCAACATACAAACCTTTTGGTTTATGAACCTTGTTCAAAAACCTATTCCGTTCATAAATCAATTTTTTTCAGTACAAAAAACTAGAGATGTCCGATAATGGCTTTTTTGTTGATATCCGATATTCTGATATTGTCCAATTCTTAATTACCGATACCGATATCAACCGATACCGATATATACAGTCGTGGAATTAACACATTAATATGCCTAATTTAGTTGTGATGCCCCGCTGGATGCATTAAACAATGTAACAAGGTTTTCCAAAATAAATCAACTCAAGTTATGGGAAAAAAAATGCCAACATGGCACTGCCATATTTATTATTGAAGTCACAAAGTGCATTATTTATTTTAACATGCCTCAAAACAGCAGCTTGGAATTTGGGACATGCTCTCAGGCCTGGCCCTAACCAAGCTGGCGTCCTAGGCAAGATAATGTAATGTTGTAACAAATAATATTTCTATTAAATAGGCTTTACTTTGCATTTTAATTAACGTGGGATTATTTTTTGTATTTAGAAATAATAGTACCAACTTTTTTTTTCTTTTTTTTCTCCAACATTTGTGGCACTGGCGTGGCGCCCCCTAATGGACGGCGCCCTTAGCATTTGCCTTTACGGCCTATGCCACGGGCCGGCCCTGCATGCTCTCCCTGGGAGAGCATGAAGGGCTTTAGGGTTAGGAGGTAGCGGGGGGTGTATATTGTAGCGTCCTGGAAGAGTTAGTGCTCCAAGGGTTTCTGGGTATTTGTTCTGTTGTGTTACGGTGCGGACGTTCCCCCGAAATATGTTTGTCATCCTTGTTTGGTGTGGGTTCACAGTGTGGCGCATATTTGTAACAGTGTTAGAGTTGTTTATACGGCTACCCTCAGTGTGACCTGTATGGCTGTTGACCAAGAATGCCTTGCATTCACTTGTGTGTGAAAAGCCGTATATATTATGTGACTGGTTTATTGTATATTAAATTAAATTAAAATTATATTTTTGAAACCGATACCGATAATTTCCCATATTACATTTTGAAGCATTAATCGGCCGATATTATCGGACATCTGTACAAAAAACCCAAATCTGCTCAGCATGAACTATAGTTAAACACCTCTCCGATAAACCGTGTCACCAGTTGGTTTATTAAACAATTCTTTTTTTTACCAGGTGTGCAAAAACACCACAATAAAAGGTGAGCCGCTGGTCCACAATGCAGGTGTGAGAGGTCAAAGGTGAAGAGACCGAACCAAGTTCCATTACAGCCCAAGTGAATATTGCCAAGTCATTGACCGCTCACCTGGAAACAAGCAAAATGGAAGCAGAGACTAAGGGCCTCGATGACCATGGCCGCGCCGCGAGTCAGGACACCTTCACACACGCAGCAGCTTCTCCTGAGGCAGCACAGGGGGGTGTCTGACTGTGGGGGGGAGGGTGGAGCGTTTGTGTTGATTACCTGCCAGGACGCGGGTCCGTGGGTGTATTTCCGTGGGACGACACGGATCCGGTACTGCCGTGGGAGTTCTTCATGGGACCACAATAACTGGCAGCGGCCGAGTGTGGCCGAGCGTGACCCGCCATGGAGGAGGAGTGCGATGTTTCAAGGACGTCCACAGACTCATGCCTGTGAGCAGTGCCATCAAAAAGGCCGTTATGGACGACATATCAGCGCTGATTTTTGGCATTTTGACGTATATCGCTGTCACCTTTTTATAAACTGTATACACTACCGTTCCAAAGTTTGGGGTCACCCAAACAATTTTGTGGAATAGCCTTCATTTCTAAGAACAAGAATAGACTGTGGAGTTTCAGATGAAAGTTCTCTTTTTCTGGCCATTTTGAGCGTTTAATTGACCCCACAATCTGTGATGCTCCAGAAACTCAATCTGCTCAAAGGAAGGTCAGTTTTGTAGCTTCTGTAACGAGCTAAACTGTTTTCAGATGTGTGAACATGATTGCACAAGGGTTTTCTAATCATCAATTAGCCTTCTGAGCCAATGAGCAAACACATTGTACCATTAGAACACTGGAGTGATAGTTGCTGGAAATGGGCCTCTATACACCTATGTAGATATTGCACCAAAAACCAGACATTTGCAGCTAGAATAGTCATTTACCACATTAGCAATGTATAGAGTGTATTTCTTTAAAGTTAAGACTAGTTTAAAGTTATCTTCATTGAAAAGTACAGTGCTTTTCCTTCAAAAATAAGGACATTTCAATGTGACCCCAAACTTTTGAACGGTAGTTGTATATACTGCACACACTATATTGCCAAAAGTATTTGGCCACCCATCCAAATGATGAGAATCAGGTGTTTTCATCACTTGGCCCGGTGTATAAAAATCAAGCACTTAGGCATGGAGACTGTTTCTACAAACATTTGTGACAGAATGGGCCGCTCTCAGTGATTTCCAGCGTGGAACTGTCATTGTGAAACAAATCCAGTCGTGAAATTTTCCTCGCTCCTAAATATTCCAAAGTCAACTTTATTATAAGAAAAGTGAAGAGTTTGGGGAACAACAGCAACTCAGCCACCAGGGGGTAGGCCACGTAAACTGACAGAGGGGTCGGCGGATGCTGTAGCGCATAGTGCAAAGACTTTCTGCACAGTCAGTTTGCTACAGAGCGGCAAACTTCATGTGACCTTCCAATTAGCCCGTACAGTACGCAGAGAGCTTCATGGAATGGGTTTCCGTGGCCGAGCAGCTGCATCTAAGCCATATATCACCAAGTCCAATGCAAAGCGTGGGATGCGCCGTTTTGTGGGCGGTTTTATTTACGTTGCTCACCTTCGACAGCGTCTTCTCCCCGCCATCTTTGTTGTAGCGGTGTAGCGTGCAACGACGGGAGTGGAAGAAGTGTCAAAAGATGGCGCTAACTGTTTTAATGACATTCAGACTTTACTTCAATCAATAACGGACGAGCAACAAGGCCGGAAATGTGTCCGTCCGACCAGAACTCTCTAATAACTAAAGTTCCTTGGGTGAATAATGTAAACTCACTACACCGGTATGTTTTAGCGCTTTCATGGCGAGTTTACTGACAGATATAAGTAAGAACTTTACACTACTTTATATTAGAAATGGCAACAGCGGAGGATGAATGTCCCATAACAAGAAGATAGAGAAAAAGAAGAAGCTTATCGACTACGGTGTCGGCGCGGACTACAAAGGCGGACTCGCGCACATTTTCAGGATTTATGCAGATCCCAAATACAGATCAGCAGGTACCAGAAGGTAAGAAAAGTTGCTTTTGCATAATATTGCGAAACAAAAGGCCAGGTAATACATCTGCTAATAGATGCCATTTTGCGGTCCTTATACACACACCATAATAATACTCGTATGTTGAAGCGCAGACAATCCATCAAGCGGCGCGGCTTCATAGCTTACCGAAGTCGTACTAAAAACATTGACAGATTTTTGAGCGCCGTGTGTAATGTTCTGTATTCTCAATGGAACATTTAAAGGCCTACTGAAATGAATTTTTGTTATTTAAACGGGGATAGCAGATCTATTTTATGTGTCATACTTGATCATTTCGCGATATTGCCATATTTTTGCTGAAAGGATTTAGTATAGAACAACGACGATAAAGATTGCAACTTTTGGTATCTGATAAAAAAAAGGCTTGCACCTACCGGAAGTAGCGTGACGTAGTCAGTTGAACATATACGCAAAGTTCCCTATTGTTTACAATGATGGCCGCATGAAGTGAGAGAGATTCGGACCGAGAAAGCGACAATTTCCCCATTAATTTGAGCGAGGATGAAAGATTTGTGGATGAGTAAAGTGCAAGTGAAGGACTAGTGGGGAGTTGAAGCTATTCAGATAGGGAAGATGCTGTGAGAGCCGGGGGTGACCTGATATTCAGCTGGGAATGACTACAACAGTAAATAAACACAAGACATATATATACTCTATTAGCCACAACACAACCAGGCTTATATTTAACATGCCACAAATTAATCCTGCATAAAAACACCTGCGTGTTTGTTATGCTAGCTCCTAGCTCCTCTGCTAGCTCCTAGCTCCATAGAACACACCAATACAATTCAAACACCTGATCAACACACACAATCACTCAGCCCAAAAGACCGTTCACCTAACCCAAGGTTCATAAGGCTTATATATTTTAAAAAAGTTACGTACATACGCAAAAAAAAGTTGCGCACATACGGTCAAGCGATCAAATGTTTAGAAGCCAAAGCTGCATACTCACAGTAGCACGTCTGCGTCTTTGTCATCCAAATCAAAGTAATCCTGGTAAGAGTCTGTGTTGTCCCAGTTCTCTACAGGCGTCTGTGTATCCAAGTCAAAAGTCCTCCTGGTTAGAGTCTCTGTTATCCGAGTTCTTCCATCTTGACTGCATCTTTCGGGAATGTAAACAAAGAAGCGCCGGCTGTGTACTGTTGTTGCTGACTACGTTCGAAAAATACGTCCATTTCGCACCGACAACTTTCTTCTTTGCTTGCTCAGCTTCCTTCTCCATAATGCAATGAACATGATTGCAACAGATTCACGAACACAGATGTCCAGAATACTGTGGAATTATGAAATGAAAACAGAGCTTTTTCGTATTGGCTTCAATGTGGAAGGCATACCCGTGTTCGCCGGGCTACGTCACGCACATACGTCATCCTCAGAGGCGTTTCGAACCGGAAGTTTAGCGGCAAATTTAAAATGTCACTTTATAAGTTAACCCGGCCGTATTGGCATGTGTTATAATGTTAAGATTTCATCATTGATATATAAACTATCAGACTGCGTGGTCGGTAGTAGTGGCTTTCAGTAGGCCTTTAAAGTTTTGGTGTTTACTGACATCATTTTGCAGTTTACACATATCTCTTATGTATGACTTCCATCTACTGGTCACACTTATCATTATACCATGTACCAAATAAAATTGCTTCCAGGTCGATAAGCACAAGCAGAATTATGCCGTACATTAGGCGCACCGGGTTATAAGGCGCACTGTTGATTTTTAAGAAAATGAAAGGATTTTAAGTGCGCCTTATAGTCCGAAAAATACAGTATTCTGTATTGGCCCTGAAAAAAACATGTCGGTGGATCTCCATTACGAGCACACGTTAAAAAGTACAAAAACAAAAAACAGACCTCTTGAGAGGCACCCCGATGTAAATGGGCTCCTTGTAAAAACTGCTGCTGCGCTGACGTATCCAACTGTTGTCGGTCAGAAGCTGAGTCCTCTTCTTCATCTCCTCCAAGATCTGCTGCCGCTCGTGTGCGGCTTTGGAAGCGGGCTCCCCTTTCCTTTTTCCTGGGTCACCTGAACAAAGTCAAACACGTCAGGCGGAACAAAGTAACAACAGATTAATAGTAGACACAACGACACCTCACCTCTTTGCTGTTTTTGTGCACCAGCTAATGTTGGAGTAGACAAGGACTTTGTCCTACGGGGGGGCAGACAGTCAATATTTTCATACATTTGCCTGAAATAGAAAATAGTGATACGTGGGCTGAGAAGTCAGGCGTCCATAAGAGCCTGACCTGTGTGCGGGGGAAAGGTGAGCAAAGTCCGAGGAGCCGTCCGCCCTGAGGTGTCCCGTTAGCAGCAAGAAGTCGCCATGAAAAAACAAAACTGAGTTACTATCAAGAGTGGACAGTCATATTTAGTAGAGATGTCCGATAATGGCTTTTTTGCCGATATTGTCCAACTCTTAATTACCGATTCCGATATCAACCGATACCGATATATACAGTCGTGGAATTAACACATTATTATGCCTAGTTTTGTTGTGATGCCCCGCTGGATGCATTAAACAATGTAACAAGGTTTTCCAAAATAAATCAACTCAAGTTATGGAAAAAAATGCCAACATGGCACTGCCATATTTATTATTGAAGTCACAAAGTGCATTTTTTTTTTTTTAACATGCCTCAAAACAGCAGCTTGGAATTTTGGACATGCTCTCCCTGAGAGAGCATGAGGAGGTTGAGGTGGGGGGGTAGGGGACAGCGGGGAGTGTATATTGTAGCGTCCCGGAAGAGTTAGTGCTGCAAGGGGTTCTGGGTATTTGTTCTGTTGTGTTTATGTTGTGTTATGGTGTGGATGTTCTCCCGAAATGTGTTTGTCATTCTTGTTTGGTGTGGGTTCCCAGTGTGGCGCATATTCGTAACAGTGTTAAATTTGTTTATATGCCCGCCCTCAGTGTGACCTGTATGGCTGTTGACCAAGTATGCCTTGCATTCACTTGTGTGTGTGAAGAGCCGTAGATATTATGTGACTGGGGCAGTACGCAAAGGCAGTGCCTTTAAGTGTTATTGGCGCTCTGTACTTCTCCCTACGTCCGTGTACACAGCGGCGTTTTAAAAAGTCATACATTTTACTTTTTGAAACCGATACCCATAACGATAACTTCCGATATTACATTTTAAAGCATTTACAGCCGATAATATCGGTAGCCCGATATTAATGTTTATTTTAATTTCTTGTTTATTTTTGCTTTTTATTATTACTATTATTATTATTATTGTTTTTGGCATTCATTCTTGAATGGCTTTTTTGTTGTTTTTTGCAAAATTTGTTCGTTTTTGTTTTGTCTACATCAGGGGTCGGCAACCTTTACCACTCAAAGAGCCATTTTGGCAAGTTTCACAAATTAAAGAAAGTAATGGGAGCCACAAAAATTTTTTTAAAATGAAAAACACCTCATAAAAAGCTTAAATGCTTTGTGCTATGTTAACCAGGGGTCTCCGACACACGCACTGGAACGCACTTTAATGTGGAAATTTGATGTTAGTGCAGCCCGCGAGTTTTGAATGAATGGCGCTTGATAGCGTCATACTTGCCAACCCTCTCATTTTTACCGGGAGACTCCCGAATATCAGAGCGTGATGACACTGCATTTGGCGCCCTCTACAGTCTGCCCTAAAAGTGTACCTGCTCGACCACATGTAGAATGCAGTTTCAGCTTGCTCACGTAAGTGACAGCAAGGCGTACTAGCTCAGCAGCCACACATCTTACACTGACGGTACCAATACCCAGAATCCCATGCAGCCCTAACTCTTCCGCTTAACCAACGCACGGAGAGGGGGGGGGTTGATGTGTGGGGGTATTTGGTGGTAGCGGGGGTGTATAATGTAGACCGGAAGAGTTAGGGCTGCATGGGATTCTGGGTAATGGTTGTGTTGTGTTTATGTTGTGTTACGGTGGGATGTTCTCCAGAAATGTGTTTTTCATTCTTTTTTGGTGTGTGGCGCATATTTGTAACGTAACAATGTTAAAGTTGTTTGATACGGCTACCGTCAGTGTAAGCTGGGTGGCTGATGAGTAAGTATGCTTTGCTGTCTCCTGTGTGTGCAAGTAATAACAACATGCAACATGTGGCTGGACTGGCACGCTGTATGTAAATGCTATAGAGGACAATTACTGCAGTGCAATTAGGGCACGCCCTTTATTTAGTAATTAGAGTGTAAATAGGATTATTTTTTCCCTAGTAGTTATCTAGGAGAGACACTGAGATCCATAAACCTCCTGGGAAAATCAGGGGGGTCGGCGTGTATGTAGCTGAGCCGCATCAGAGTGGTCAAGGAGCCGCATGCGGCCGAGCCGGTTGCCGACCCCTGGTCTACATATTCGAAATAAACATGAAAGAAAGAAATCATCGGACATCTCTAATATTTAGGGATGAGGACTGAATTGGGTATTATATTGTAGGCACCGACCAAATTCAGTCTGTGCTACTGGGTACCGATTTGCGTCAAATCGAAGGGTACCATATTCTGATACATTTGTTGCAGACTTCACATTTGGCGGGTAAAACAAGCATTCGAAGCAATTTTTCATGCCGTTTGTCCTATCAAACAAACTTCCACGCCCTCAAAGCAAAAAGACGGCGCTCGTACGAAAAGTAAGGCTCCGTTTTTTTGTGAATGTGCTAGCTCGATGCTAATTTACATTAAATATGCCATAGGCATACTAGAGATTAGCATTGGCGATTTTGCATGGCGAATTTCAACGCCTCCAAAATTTGGTCGTCAAAACTTTGACCTAAAACGCTCGTTACAGTCAAACAGCTGGAGCGTAATTAGTACAATACTTGGAGTATGAACACTTTGAGTTTATTTGGAACATGCAAGCATACAACATGATACGTCACAATTTCCAGTTTCTCTTTTCAACATGTTCGAAAAGGAGTAGGAAGAAGCAGAGCTTATTTAATCCTACCCCTTTTTCTTTGACATAACAGTTGCTAAAACTTTTGTTCACTTCCTGTTAATTTATTCACAATATACTCCATAAGTAATCACAATAAAAATAAATAAATAAATAATAATTGGTGAAGTAAGTCATATTTCATATGATGAGATGAGTAAGATTATTTTGAGAATGAAAGAATAGATGGATGAAATAAATTCAGAATGTTTATCATGGTTCTTCTTCTTTGTACTTTGTAAACACTTTAATTTTGAAGAGTTTCTTGAAGTGGATCATATTAGTACATTCTTTGTAGGGCTCAACAACGAAAAGACTGGCACATTCGGCTCAATATGCTAGAAAAAAGCTTATTAGACTTTATCTTCATTAGCCAAACTGTTTAATATTAATATAAATGAACCATGTTTTATTTTATTTTTTACATTACTTGTGGGGTTTTTATAATTTCACAAAGTTATTACTTTAAAAACTATTTTTTTAATGTTTCATGGCGTACAGTTCCTACTCCTATACGACGTATTTCTGCTCAAACTCTTGATGGATCGGTCCCGATACGGCATCTACAAAAATGATTCCCGGGCGCGGCCACTGCTGCTGCTCACTGCTCCCCTCACCTCTCAGGAGGTGATCAAGGGTGATGGGTCAAATGCAGAGAATAATTTCGCCACACCTAGTGTGTGTGTGTGTGACAATCATTGCTACTTTAACTTAACATTAGGGATGTCTGATAATGGCTTTTTGCCGATATCCGATATTCCGATATTGTCCAACTCTTTAATTACCGATACCGATATAAACCGATACCGATACCAACCGATATATGCAGTCGTGGAATTAACACATTATTATGCCTAATTTGGACAACCAGGTATGGTGAAGATAAGGTACTTTTTAAAAAAATTAGTAAAATAAGATAAATAAATTAAAAACATTTTCTTGAATAAAAAAGAAAGTACAACAATATAAAAACAGTTACATAGAAACTAATAATGAATGAAAATTAGTAAAATTAACTGTTAAAGGTTAGTACTATTAGTGGAGCAGCAGCACGCACAATCATGTGTGCTTACGGACTGTATCCCTTGCAGACTGTATTGATATATAATGTAGGAACCAGAATATTAATAACAGAAATAAACAACCCTTTTGTGTGAATGAGTGTAAATGGGGGAGGGAGTTTTTTTGGTTGGTGCACTAATTGTAAGTGTATCTTGTGTTTTTTATGTTGATTTAATAAAAAAATAAATAAAATAAATAAAAAAAACCCAAAAAAACCCGATACCGATAATAAAAAAACCGATACCGATAATTTCCGATATTACATTTTAACGCATATATCGGCAGGCCGATATTATCGGACATCTCTACTTAACATGTACATACTGTACATTAGTACATGTAAATGGACGTAACTTAAAAAAGAATACCTCTATAAAATGTAAAAATAGAGATAAAAGTCATCATGTAATAATATTTCACATGCCTGGATTTTGATTGTGTTTGTGGTTAAAAGATTTCAGTATAAAATAGCGCGTTGATAACGATAACCGTGATCATTTCCGTCACTTTTACCGCTGTAAGAAATGTTCGTACCGTGACATCCCTCGACATGAAGTTCACACGCAGTACATTAGCGTAACAACTTACCAGTCTCCATCCATCTTTTCATTCGGATCTTTCTGCGGGCTACCGTGAGCGTTTAGCTGGACAACGCCAGGACTCGGCTCTCCTGTGTCGGTCAAACTCTTCACATGGATCCTCCTGATAGGGGTCTCGGCATCTTTGATCATCTCAAAGTTATTCTGAAACATCAAATGAAATGCATTTGTAACGGGTGCTCCAAAAAAAAACAATTTGGCGTATTTTCTGGACCATAGGGCGCACCGGATTATAAGGCGCACTGCCGATGAATGGTCTAATTTCGATCTTTTATCATATACACTACCGTTCAAAAGTTTGGGGTCACATTGAAATGTCCTTATTTTTGAAGGAAAAGCACTTGAAAGAAATACACTCTATACATTGCTAATGTGGTAAATGACTATTCTAGCTGCAAATGTCTGGTTTTTGGTGCAATATCTACATAGGTGTATAGAGGCCCATTTCCAGCAACTATCACTCCAGTGTTCTAACGGTACAATGTGTTTGCTCATTGGCTCAGAAGGCTAATTGATGGTTAGAAAACCCTTGTGCAATCATGTTCACACATCTGAAAACAGTTTAGCTCGTTACAGAAGCTACAAAACTGGGGCCGTTTTTATCAAGCTTCTTAGAATTACTCCGAAGAAGTCTCTTAAGAGTTGACTTAAGAGTAAATAAATTCTTCGCTGAAAGCTGCACTTAAAAGTTAGTTATCAAGCGTCTTACTCACACTTTCAGCGAATCTTAAGTGTCACACTCAGAGCTGAAATACGACATTACAATGTGCCGTTAACAGAATTTTAGGTGACGTCATTTCTTTGTCCATAGAAATGACCAATCACGGAAGGGAATCCCTTGTCTAAGAATAAAGAAATATTTAAGTGGACAATGGGAGTGTATATTTTGACAATAAACTACAAAATAATACAAAACAAACTAGTCCCCGCCCGCACTCACGCTACCGCTCCCTCTTCTCTTCTCTCGCCCACACACTCACCGACGTCACTCACCTCACATGCTGTCACCTATTAAAGGGCCACACACACACACACACACACACACATACGCTACTCTCATAACATGTTCTTTCCAATTCATTAATTAGGCAACTAATTTGAAACTGGTGTGGGTGGCTCTATATATACTAGCCCACTGCAGCCACATGCAGAAATCAACAAGGAATCAAAAATGATTAAATCTGTGACAAAAATAATACCCGCTCTGTCTAAACGATACCGTTTGATCAGCTGCTCGTCATCAAACAAAGCCAGGACATCCTTCCCTCCCTGAACGTTCGCGCACGTCTCTCTCGCCTCAGTGCCATCCCCTGCTGGCAACTCCTAACCACTTAAGACACCTCTGAAGGTCTCTTAAATATCGTGGAGAGTAGGAGTGATTCTTAGACTTAAGAAAGTTGATAAATAGCTTTTATTCTTAAGTTTGAGAGTAGGACTAAATTTCGCAAATTCTCAGGACTTAAGTGTAAAATGGCACTCTAAGACGCTTGATAAATACGGCCCCAGACCTTCCTTTGAGCAGATTGAGTTTCTGGAGCATCACATTTGTGGGGTCAATTAAACGCTCAAAATGGCCAGAAAAAGAGAACTTTCATCTGAAACTCGACAGTCTATTCTTGTTCTTAGAAATGAAGGCTATTCCACAAAATTGTTTGGGTGACCCCTAACTTTTGAACAGTAGTGTATAAGGCGCACTGGATAATAGGGCGCATTAAAGGAGTCCGATTATTTTTTTTCTAAATTGAAAACACTTCCTTGTGGTCTATATAACATGTAATGTTGGTTCTTTGTTTTACAGACCATCTTCAAGTCGCTTTCTGACAGTCGCTTCCGGGTGCGAAGTTTTGTGGGCGGTCTTATTTACGTGGCTCACCTTCGGCAGCGTCTTCTCCACGTCATCTTTGTTTGTTGTAGCGTGCAAGGACGGGAGTGCAAGAAGTGTCAAAAAATGGAGCTAACTGTTTTAATGACATTCAGACTTTACTTCAATCAATAACGGAGCAGCATCTCCTCATCCGGAAACAACAAGGAACAAACGTCCGACCAGAACTCTCTAATAACTAAAGTTCCTTGGGTGAATAATGTAAACTCACTACACCGGTATGTTTTAGCGCTTTCATGGCGAGTTTACTGACAGATATAAGTAAGAACTTTACACTACTTTATATTAGAAATGGCAACCGTGGAGGATGAATGTCCCATAACAAGAAGATAGAGAAAAACTAGTAGCTTATCGACTACAGCGTCGGCACAGACTACAAAGGCTGACTCGCGAAATTTTTCAGGATTTATGCAGATCCCAAATACAGATCAGCAGGTACCAGAAGGTAAGAAAAGTTGCTTTTGCATAATATTGCGAAACAAAACAGCAGATATGTCTTACCTTATACACACACCTAGAGATGTTATTAATGCTTTAAAATGTAACATTGGAAATTATCGGTATCGGTTCAAGAAGGAAAACGTATGACTTTTTAAAACGCCGCTGTACGGAGTGGTCCACGGACTTAGGGAGAAGTACAGAGCAGTTACGTCTCCAAGTCATACTTGCCAACCCTGCCGATTTTCCCGGGAGACTCCCGAATTTCAGTACCCCTCCCGAAAATCTCCCGGGGCAACCATTCTACCGGTTTCCACCCAGACAACAATATTGGGGGCGTGCCTTGAAGGCACTGCCTTTGCGTGCCGGCCCAATCACATAATATCTACGTTTTTTCACACACACAAGTGAATGCAACGCATACTTGGTCAACAGGCATACAGGTCACACTGAGGGTGGACGTATAAACAACTTTAACACTGTTACAAATATGCACCACACTTATGAACCCACACCAAACAAGAATGACAAACACATTTCGGGAGAACATCCGCACCGTAACACAACATAAACGCAACAGAACAAATACCCAGAACCCCTTGCAGCACTAACTCTTCCGGGACGCTACAATATACACCCTTGCCACCCCCCCCCCACCTCAACCCGCATGTCCCAAATTCCAAGCTGCTGTTTTGAGGCATGTTAAAAAAAAATAATGCACTTTGTGACTTCAATAATAAATATGGCAGTGCCATGTTGGCATTTTTTTCCATAACTTGAGTTGATTTATTTTGGAAAACCTTGTTACATTGTTTAATGCATCCAGCGGGGCATCACAACAAAATTAGGCATAATAATGTGTTAATTCCACAACTGTATATATTTGTATCGGTTGATATCGGAATCTGTAATTAAGAGTTGGACAAGATCGGAATATCGGCAAAAAACCCATTATCAGACAACTCTACACACACCATAATAATACTCATGTTTAATACGCTGACAATTCATCAAGCGGTGCGGCTTCACAGCTTACCAAAGTCGTACTAAAACATTTTGATAGATTTTTGAGCGCCCTGTGTAATGTTCTTTATTTTTAATGGAACATATAAAATGTTGGTGTCGTTTACTTGAGTCATATTGCAGTCTACACGTATC